>NC_066556.1:10930005-10947505 GCF_024679095.1 Eriocheir sinensis
AATAAAAAATGCCAAAACCTTGCTTTCTCTAACTCTTCCCGTGACTTATGGCATCTAGCCAAAAACATCTCCTCCAACTTCACTTTTTCATCTTTCCCTCCACTCCTCAGTCCTGACAGCAACACTGCCGTCTCATCTATCTCTAAGGCTGAACTCTTCTCTCAAACTTTTTCTAAAAACTCCACTCTGGACAATTCTGGGGATATTCCTCCTACTCATCCCCCCTCTGACTCTTTTATGCCTGTTATGAAGATTCTTCAAAATGATGTTTTCTATGCCCTCTCTGGCCTCAATCCTCAGAAGGCTTATGGACCTGATGGAGTGCCTCCGATTGTCTTTAAAAACTGTGCCTCAGTGCTGTCACCCTGCCTGGTCAAACTCTTTCTCCTCTGCCTGTCAACATCTACCTTTCCTTCCTGCTGGAAGTATGCCTTCATTCAGCCTGTGCCTAAGAAGGGTGACCGTTCCAATCCCTTAAACTACCATCCTCTAGCTTTACTTTCTTGTCTATCGAAAGCTTTTTGAATCAATCCTTAACCGGAAGATTCAAAAGCACCTGTCTACTTCTGACCTTTTATCTGATCGCCAGTATGGTTCTACTGGTGATCTCCTTGCCTTCCTAACTGACTCTTGGTCATCCTTTCTTAGCCGTTTCGGTGAAACCTTTGCTATTGCGCTGGACATATCAAAAGTTTTTGATAGGATCTGGCACAAATCTTTGTTTTCTAAACTACACTCCTACGGTTTCTATTCTTCTCTCTGTACCTTTATCTCCAGTTTCCTTTCTGACCGTTCTATTTCTGCTGTGGTAGACGGTCACTGTTCTTCCCCAAAACCAATTAACAGTGGTGTCCCACAGGGTTCTGTCCTATCTCCCACTCTCTTTCTGTTGTTCATAGATGATCTTGTTTCCAAAACGAACTGTCCTATCCATTCCTACGCCGATGACTCCACTCTGCATTACTCAACTTCTTTTAATAGAAGACCCACCCTACCGGAACTTAACGATTCCAGGCTGGAGGCTGCAGAACGCTTAGCCTCAGACCTTACTATTATTTCCGATTGGGGCAAGAGGAGCCTGGTGTCCTTCAACGCCTCAAAAACACAGTTTCTCCACCTATCCACTCGACACAATCTTCCAAACAACTATTCCCTATTCTTTGACAACACTCATCTATTACCTTCTTCAACACTAAACATCCTCGGTCTATCCTTAACTCAAAATCTCAACTGGAAACTTCATATCTCATCTCTTACTAAATCAGCTTCCTCGAGGCTGGGCGTTCTGTACCGTCTCCGCCAGTTCTTCTCCCCCGCACAGTTGCTATCCATTTTTTTTTTTTTTTTTTTTTTTTACAGCAAAGGAGACAGCTCAAGGGCACAAAAAAGTAAACATTAATAAAAAAAAAAGCCCGCTACTCGCTGCTCCTAAAAAGAATCCAAAGAGGTGGCCGAAAGATAAGTCAGTTTCGGGAGGAGAGGTGTCCTGATACCCTCCTCTTGAAAGAGTTCAAGTCGTAGGCAGGAGGAAATACAGATGAAGGAAGATTGTTCCAGAGTTTACCAGCGTGAGGGATGAAAGAGTGAAGATGCTGGTTAACTCTTGCATAAGGGGTTTGGACAGTATAGGGATGAGCATGAGTAGAAAGTCGAGTGCAGCGGGGCCGCGGGAGGGGGGGAGGCATGCAGTTAGCAAGTTCAGAAGAGCAGTCAGCGTGGAAATATCGATAGAAGATAGAAAGAGGCAACATTGCGGCGGAATTTAAGAGGTAGAAGACTATCAGTATGAGGAGGAGAGCTGATGAGACGAAGAGCCTTTGCCTCCACTCTGTCCAGAAGAGCTGTGTGGTGGGAGCCCCCCACACATGAGATGCATACTCCATACGAGGGCGGACAAGGCCCCTGTATATGGACAGCAACTGTGCAGGGGAGAAGAACTGGCGGAGACGGTACAGAACGCCCAGCCTCGAGGAAGCTGATTTAGTAAGAGATGAGATATGAAGTTTCCAGTTGAGATTTTGAGTTAAGGATAGACCGAGGATGTTTAGTGTTGAGGAAGGTGATAGCTGGGTGTTGTCAAAGAATAGGGATAGTTGTTTGGAAGATTGTGTCGAGTGGATAGGTGGAGAAACTGTGTTTTTGAGGCGTTGAAGGACACCAGGTTCTTCTTGCCCCAATCGGAAATAATAGTAAGGTCTGAGGCTAAGCGTTCTGCAGCCTCCAGCCTTGAGTCGTTAAGTTCCTGAAGGGTGGGTCTTCTATTAAAAGAAGTTGAATAATGCAGAGTGGAATCATCGGCGTAGGAATGGATAGGACAGTTCGTTTTGGAAAGAAGATCATCAATGAACAACAGAAAAGAGTGGGAGATAGGACAGAACCCTGTGGGACACCACTGTTAATAGATTTAGGGGAAGAACAGTGACCGTCTACCACGGCAGAAATAGAACGGTCAGAAAGGAAACTGGAGATAAAGGTACAGAGAGAAGGATAGAAACCGTAGGAGGGTAGTTTAGAAAGCAAGATTTGTGCCAGACCCTATCAAAAGCTTTTGATATGTCCAGCGCAATAGCAAAAGTTTCACCGAAACGGCTAAGAGAGGATGACCAAGAGTCAGTTAAGAAGGCTAGGAGATCACCAGTAGAACGTCCCTTGCGGAACCCATACTGGCGATCAGATAGAAGGTCAGAAGTGGAAAGGTGCTTTGAATCTTCCGGTTAAGGATTGATTCAAAAGCTTTAGATAGACAAGAAAGTAAAGCAATAGGACGGTAGTTTGAGGGATTGGAGCGGTCACCCTTCTTAGGTACAGGCTGTGTGAAGGCATACTTCCAGCAAGAAGGAAAGGTAGATGTTGACAGGCAGAGGCGAAAGAGTTTGACCAGGCAGAGTGACAGCACGGAGGCACAGTTTTTAAGGACAATAGGAGGCACTCCATCAGGTCCATAAGCCTTCTGAGGATTGAGGCCAGAGAGGGCATAGAAAACATCATTTTGAAGAATCTTTATAACAGGCATAAAGGAGTCAGAGGGGGATGAGTAGGAGGAATATGCCCAGAATCGTCCAGAGTGGAGTTTTAGAAAAGTTTGAGAGAAGAGTTCAGCCTTAGAGATAGATGAGACGGCAGTGTTGCCGTCAGGACTGAGGAGTGGAGGAAAGATGAAGAAGTGAAGTTGGAGGAGATGTTTTTGGCTAGATGCCAGAAGTCACGGGAAGAGTTAGAGAAAGCAAGGTTTTGACATTTTCTATTAATGAAAGAATTTTTGATTAGTCGGAGAATAGATTTGGCACGATTTCGGGCAGAAATGTAAAGTTTATAATTAGCATTAGTTTGAAGGCTCTGGTATCTTTTGTGAGCTACCTCTCTATCATTGACAGCACGAGAACAAGCGTGATTAAACCAAGGATTTGTAGCGTGAGGAGTAGAGAAAGAACGAGGAATGTATGCCTCCATTCCAGAGACAATCACCTCTGTGATGCTCTGAGCAAACACAGAGGGTTCTCTATCCTGAAGCAATAATCATTCCACGGAAATCGGAAAGTACATCCTCAGGTCGTCCCACCGAGCTGAAGCAAAATGCCAGAAGCATCGCCTCTTCGGTGGGTCCAGAGGATGTACAGGAGCGATAGGACAGGATGCAGAAATAAGATTGTGATCGGAGGAGCCCAACGGAGAGAACAGTTTGACAGAATAAGCAGAAGGGTTTGAGGTAAGGAAGAGGTCTAGAATGTTGGGCCGATCTTCAAGACGGTCAGGAATACGTGTAGGGTGCTGGACCAACTGCTCTAGGTCGTTGAGGATAGCAAAGTTGTAGGCTTGTTCACCAGGATGGTCAGTGAAAGAGGATGAAAGCCAAAGCTGGTGGTGAACATTGAAATCTCCTAGGATGGAGATTTCAGCGAAGGGAGAGTGGGTCAAGATGTGCTCCACTTTAGAATTCAAATAGTCAAAGAATTTTACATAGTTGGTAGAGTTAGGTGAGAGATAAACAGCACAGATGTATTTAGTAATAGAATGACAGTGAAGTCTTAACCAGATGGTGGAAAATTCAGAAGAGTCAAGGTCGTGGGCACGAGAACAAGTGATGTCGTTGCGCACGTAGGCGCAACATCCAGCTTTGGATTGAAATTTAGGATAGAGATAGTAGGAGGGGACAGAGTAGAGATTGCTGTCAGTAGCCTCAGAAACCTGTGTTTCGGTAAGGAAGAGAAGGTGAGGTTTAGAGGAGGAGAGATGATGTTCCACAGAATGAAAATTAGAGCGAAGACCGCGAATGTTGCAGAAATTGAGAAGAAAGAGGTTCGAGGAGTTATCAAGACACCTCTCGGGTCGGCAGCCAGAAGGGGAGTCCTCCTTGGGGGAATTTGTGGTCCCCCAGGCAGGGACCTGAGGCATTGCTTAATTGAGCCATTTTGAATTTTGAATTTTGGAAAAAGGTGTATATGTTATGTGAATGTAGTGTGGTGTGGATAAAGAGAGGATCTGTCTTTAGAGAGCATGCTGAACTACTCTCCGGTGTTGGTGAGACAATAGGGAAACGGTTAGTGAGGACATGGGAAGGGTCTTTGGAGGGCTTCAGCTCCCTTCTCACCTCCCATATATACCTCACCGGGAGTGGCTTGCGCCCGTTCGGTAGGTGTCTTCCTACCTACTCCTTACAGGGGCCTTGTCCGCCCTCGTATGGAGTATGCATCTCATGTGTGTGTGGGGGGTCCACTCACACAGCTCTCCTTGACAGATTGGAGTCAAAGGCTCTTCGTCTCATCAGCTCTCCTCCTCATACTGATAGTCTTCTACCTCTCAAATTCCGCCGCCATGCTGCCTCTCTTTCTATCTTCTATCGATATTTTCATGCTGACTGCTCTTCTGAACTTGCTAACTGCATGCCTCCCCCCCTCCCGCGACCCCGCTGCACACGACTTTTTACTCATGCTCATCCCTATACATACTGTCCAAACCCCTTATGCAAGAGTCAACCAGCATCTTCACTCTTTCATCCCTCACGCTGGTAAACTCTGGAACAATTTTCCTTCATCTGTATTTCCTCCTGCCTACGACTTGAACTCTTTCAAGAGGAGGGTATAAGGACACCTCTCCTCCTGATATTGACCTCTCTTTTTGGATACTCCTTTGACCTCTACCCAGGAGCAGTAAGTAGCGGGCTTTTTTATATATTTTTCTTTACGCCCTTGAACTGTCTCCTTAGCTGTAAAAAAAAAAAAAAAAATTACTCAGCAGAATACATGTGTCCCGTTTTTCGAGAAGCCACGTAACACTAATATAAGTCAGCCGTGGTTAAATAACGAAATCAAACATTTAGTTAAGGAGAGAAATTTGTTCTACAAGCTAAAAAAAAGTGCAAAACACGCCTGAAAATATGAGACTTTGTTATGAGGCCAGGCGACGAGTGAAAAGACTAGTAGGTCAGGCAAAGCGTAGCGTGCGAAGAAAATAGTGCCGCCAACTATAAAACTAATCCAAAGTCTTTCTCCAATTATATAAACAACAAAAGAGGCGTTCAGAACTGGGATTGGATCCTGAACTGACAGCGATGGTAAATTAGTAACTGAAAGCCATCGCGTTGCAAACTTATTGAACAATTACTTTTCCTCGGTATTCAATACTGCCAGTCTTACCACCACTACCACCAACACCAGCGATGACAATAGTATTAACGATACTTCCATGCAGACCTTGCCCGACTTTGAAATAACTTCTAATGAAGTCCTTAATACTCTCCAGTCCCTTAAAACAAATAAAAGTCCAGGACTAGACAATGTATATCCTATACAACGGTACTCTAAAGAAGCAAAGAGCGAAATACTCTCCTCTCTCACAACCGTATTCAATATGTCCTTGCGACAAGGGATCGTCCCCTCGGATTGGAAAATGGCTAATGTAACCGATTTGTAGGAAAAATGATAAAAAAGTAACGGATGATTACAGGCCCATTAGTCTAACTTCAGTAGTAGGTAAGCTACTCCAGAGTATAATTAGAGACATGAGTTACCTCGAAAGCCACTCATTAATTAAGGATTTTCAACATGGCTTCCGTAACAAGAGATCCTATTTGTCGAACTTATTAATCTTTTATAAAGACCTCAGCTTATGACGTACCCAAATCACTGGACGTAGTCAATCTTGATTTTCAGAGAGCGTTTGATAACGTTCCACACCATAAGTTACTTAATAAAATAAAGCAACTGGGTATTGACGATAGAATAAATCAATGGATCGCAAATTGGTTGAGCGACAGACAGCGATAGATGGATGTAACACAGAGTGGGCTCATGTCATGAGTGGTGTCCCTCAGGGCTCTGTTCTTGGCCCAGATGACACGTTCCGAACGAGAAATAATGGCACAAAACTTGTGGAAACAAATAAATTCAAACTGCACCAAATTTTTCTACGCCAACGTTGGAGCGCGAGAATGGAATAAACTTCCACCTTCAGTGGTCCAGTGCTGTACGATTAATTCATTTAAAAATTATCTCGACCGTCACTTCCTTCAACTTGATATTCATTAAATGTAGAAATGCAAAGTCTTGGTGGCATTAAATTTAATATGATTTTACTTAGGTTTAAGGACAAACCACCTAGTCTGGACCATAGGCCCTGTGTGGTCTCTCTCCTCTCTAAATCTCTCTCCCCCTCAACGAAGCAGTGTGTCATCCGAGCAAAAACGAGTCACGTCCACGTCCCTCCACCCCGCCCGTGTAAATAGACGCCGTGCATCGCAACAAACCCGTAACCGTGATCCCGCAAGTACCACCACCTCTATTACCAAGCCTCTAGATAACTTAAAAATCATTAGTTTCAATGCGCGTAGCCTAAAAAACAAATTTGATGAACTGAGATGTCTTGCTTTAACAGAAAATTTTGACATAATTGCTATAACCGAAACATTTATCGACACCACAAATATTGATTTAAGTTCCGAATACAACATAGATGGCTACAGACTCTTCAACAAAGATCGTGTAAACCGTAGAGGCGGTGGCGTCGCCCTTTATGTCAAAAGCTATTTGCAACCCACTGACAAAACACCGGGAAACAGTAACATTTGTGCGTGCGAGTAAACATTGCAAAAGTCAATTTAAATATATCTGTCACCTACAGAACTCCCGGGCAATCACTCGATGACGACCTTGAAATGTACAGCGTCTTAAGGCAGTCACTTAATAACAGCGACTCACTGATATTAGGAGACTTTAACCTCCCCCATATCGACTGGGCGACACTGTCAGGTACAGAAGGCGAGTCACATAGAATGATCGAATTTCTAGAAGAAAATTATCTAAGCCAAATGGTTTCTGAGCCAACTCGACAAAATAATATACTCGACATTGTTATAACGACCCAAGATAACCTAGTCAGTAGTGTCACGGTAGGAGAACACCTCGGTTCTTGCGATCATAAATTAGTGCGCGTCGACATTAAAGCTCAATCATCAGTGACTGAAAATAAGGTAAAGGTGCCCAATTTCAAAAGAGCTAACTTCGTAGAAATCCGACAAAAACTAACAGAAATACAACTATCAGATGACGGCAACGTAGAGGAAGCCTGGCTAAGCCTTAAAAATCACTTACTCACTCAGCAGAACACATTCGTCCCCTTGTGCGAGAAGCGAATTAACACTAATAAAAGCCCACCGTGGTTTAATAGCGAAATTAAACAATCAGTCAATGAGAGAAAATTGTTTTACAGGTTAAAGAAAGAACAAAGCACGCCCGAAAACACTAGACTTTATAATGATGCCAGGCGACGAGTAAAAAGACTAGTAGGTCAGGCAAAGCGTAGATATGAAGAAAATATTGCAGCCAACTGTAAAAATAATCCGAAATCCTTCTTCAATTACATAAACAACAGAAAGGCGATCAAAAGTGGTATTGGACCTTTAACAAACAGCGACGGTGCACTAGTGACTGACAGCCAACACATTGCAAACCTCTTAAACAATTACTTTTCCTCGGTGTTTAATACTAACAGTCTTCCTCTCGCTACCACCAACACCAGTACTATTGTAAATCTCGAGCATGCATTGCCTAATTTTGAAATAACAACCGATGAAGTCCTTAAAGCTCTCCATTTACTTAAAACAAATAAAAGTCCTGGACCTGACAAAGTATATCCAACTCTGCTGAAAGAAACAAAGAGCGAAATACTCTCCTCCCTCACAACCATATTCAATATGTCCTTGCGACAAGCATCGTCCCTTCAGATTGGAAAAAGGCTAACGTGACACCGATTTTCAAGAAAGGAGACAAAAAAGTACCAGGTAATTACAGGCCCATTAGTCTAACTTCGGTTGTAGGTAAGCTACTTGAGGGCATAATTAGAGACAAAATTGTGAGTTACCTTGAAAGCCACTCATTGATTGGGGACTCACAACATGGCTTCCGAAACAAAAGATCCTGCCTATCAAACCTATTAACCTTTTATAACGACCTCTTCACTGTTTATGACGTAACCAAATCACTGGACGTAGTCTATCTTGATTTCCAGAAAGCGTTTGATAAAGTCCCGCATCATAAATTACTTTACAAATTAAAGCAAATAGGTATTGACGGTCAAGTAAACCAATGGATCGCGAATTGGTTGAGCAACAGACAACAAAGAGTAGTGATTGACGGATTTAACTCAGAGTGGGCGCCTGTCACTAGTGGCGTCCCTCAGGGCTCGGTCCTTGGCCCAGTGCTCTTCATTATTTATATCAACGACGTGGATGTTGGACTCAATAACCGCATTAGTAAATTTGCAGACGACACAAAGATTGGTAACTCGGTTCTCACTGACGAAGACAGGCAAAGCCTCCAAGAGGATTTGCACAAAATTTCAGCTTGGTCGGATACATGGGAGATGCCCTTTAACGTAGACAAGTGCCAGGTCCTTCAAGTTGGAACGAGGAATAAGAAGTTCGAATACGAAATGCGCAGCGTTAAACTCAAAAGCGTTCAATGCGTCAAAGACTTGGGGGTCAAAATCGCGTCAAACCTCAAATTCTCACAGCAATGCATCGATGCAGCAAATAAAGCGAACAGAATGTTGGGCTTCATTAAAAGAAACTTTGTATTCAAGAATAAAGATGTAATACTCCCGCTCTACAACAGTTTAGTCAGACCCCACTTGGAATATGCGGTACAGTTTTGGTCCCCCCACCATGCAAAGGATATTGCTAAATTAGAAGGTGTTCAGCGTCGGGCAACGAAAATGATCCCTTCCTTGCGCAACAAATCCTACAAAGAAAGGCTTTCTACCCTTAACATGTTCTCTCTTGAGAAACGTCGCCTCCGAGGAAAACTGATCGAATGTTTTAAAATACTTAATGGTTTCACGAATGTAGACAGATCAACATTGTTTATGATCGATGACACTCTGCGCACGAGGAACAATGGCGTAAAACTCAGATGTAGACAAGTAAATTCAGACTGCACCAAATTTTTCTTCACCAACGTTGTAGTGCGAGAATGGAATTAGCTTCCACCATCAGTGGTCCAGTGTAACACGACTGACTCCTTCAAAAATAAGCTCGACCGTCACTTCCTTCAACTTAATATCAACTAGAGTAGAAATGCAACGTTTTGTAGTCTCTCAAACATAAAATAACCAGGTTCAAGGACTATATGAAGTCTGGACCATGGGTATTATTATTATTATTATTTCTATGTAAATCTATATTATCTTATTATTATTATTATTCTCTCTCTCTCTCTCTCTCTCTCTCTCTCTCTCTCTCTCTCTCTCTCTCTCTCTCTCTCTCTCTCTCTCTCTCTCTCACACTCTCACACTCACACACACACACACTCACACACACACACACACACACACACACACACACACTCTCTCTATCTCTCTCTCTCTCAAACTTTTCATAACCCCACAGCAACCATATTATTATTATTATTATTATTGTTATTATTATTATCATTATTATTATTATTATTATTATTATTATTATTATTATTATTATTATTATTATTATTATTATTATTATTATTATTACTATTATTATTATCATTATCTATTTATTTATTTATTTATTTATTTATTTATTTTTATTACTAATATTATTATTATTCGTTGTTGTAACTGTAGTAGTAGCAGTAGTAGTAGTAGTAGTAGTAGTAGTAGTTGTACAGTAGTATGTTGTCCCACTCTTTTTCTGTTGTTCATTGATGATCTTCTTTCCAAAACGAACTGTCCTATCCATTCCTACGCCGATGATTCCACTCTGCATTACTCAACTTCTTTTAATAGAAGACCCACCCTACAGGAACTTAACGACTCAAGGCTGGAGGCTGCAGAACGCTTAGCCTCTGATCTTACTATTATTTCCGATTGGGGCAAGAGGAACCTGGTGTCCTTCAACGCCTCAAAAACACAGTTTCTCCACCTATCCACTCGACACAATCTTCCAACCAACTATCCCCTATTCTTTGACAACACTCAGCTATCACCTTCCTCAACACTAAACATCCTCAGTCTATCCTTAACTCAAAATCTCAAC
Organism: Eriocheir sinensis; assembly: GCF_024679095.1. Classification (NCBI taxonomy): domain Eukaryota; kingdom Metazoa; phylum Arthropoda; class Malacostraca; order Decapoda; family Varunidae; genus Eriocheir; species Eriocheir sinensis. The sequence continues at coordinate 10,940,510 of NC_066556.1, forward strand.
TGGAAACTTCATATCTCATCTCTTACTAAATCAGCTTCCTCGAGGTTGGACGTTCTGTACCGTCTCCGCCAGTTCTTCTCCCCTGCACAGTTGCTGTCCATATACAGGGGCCTTGTCCGCCCTCGTATGGAGTATGCATCTCATGTGTGGGGGGGCTCCACTTACACAGCTCTTCTGGACAGAGTGGAGGCTAAGGCTCTTCGTCTCATCAGCTCTCCTCCTCATACTGATAGTCTTCTACCTCTTAAATTCCGCCGCAATGTTGCCTCTCTTTCTATCTTCTATCGATATTTCCACGCTGACTGCTCTTCTGAACTTGCTAACTGCATGCCTCCCCCCCTCCCGCGGCCCCGCTGCACTCGACTTTCTACTCATGCTCATTCCTATACTGTCCAAACCCCTTATGCAAGAGTTAACAAGCATCTTCACTCTTTCATCCCTCATGTTGGTAAACTTTGGAACAATCTTCCTTCATCTGTATTTCCTCCTGCCTACGACTTGAACTCTTTCAAGAGAAGGGTATCAGGACATTTCTCCTCCCGTATTTGATCTTGCTTTTGGACACCTCTTTTGTTTCTTTTTTAGGAGCAGCGAGTAGCGGGCTTTTTTTTATTATTGTTTTCCTTTTTTGTGTGCCCTTGAGCTGCCTCCTTTGTTGTAAAAAAAAAAGTAGTAGTAGTAGTAGTAGTAGTATTTCGTCCATTATTTCTGCTATATAATGTTTAATGTTGTTTTCAGATTGGTAGGTTGTTCTGCGACGTTCACTTCATGAGGAGATGAGGAAAGCGAAACACAAACAATTACATCTTGAAGGTTAGTGTGTGTGTGTGTGTGTGTGTGTGTGTGTGTGTAATACCTCTGAGGCACTATATATAGACGTCTTTTGTAGTACCTAGTGGTTATGGGAGGTGGGATGATGTGGTGATGGAGGGGTTGTGGTGGGTGGTGGTGATGGTGGTGGTGGTGGCGGCGGTGGGAAGTGGGCAAGTTGATGAAAGACAGGAAAGGAGGATGGGCCTGAAAGGGATAAACTAATGAAAATAATGAAACGTTGGAAGAAAGTGTATTGCGGAAAGAAGGAAAAGAAAAAAAAAGAGAAGAAAATTGGTATAAAGAGAATATGACTAAGGAGATGGAGGAGAAGATATGGAGGAAAGGAAAGGTAACAAAAGGAGAAAAAAAAAAACTGGAAAGCTGAGAAAAATATAAAGGGAATGTTAGAGAGAGAGAGAGAGAGAGAGAGAGAGAGAGAGAGAGAGAGAGAGAGAGAGAGAGAGAGAGAGAGAGAGAGAAATAACTGGTAAGGAGGAAAAGAGGGAAAGGGAGAAGGAGACGTGGTAATATAATGGAAGGTATGAGGAAATGGTTAAGTGTGGGTAAGGTTAAAGTACATCCAATTAGGAAAGAAGGGGGACGGAATAGGTATGTTCGATGACTTGACCGGACCGCTCCCTTCACTACTCTCAACAGAAAAGAAAGTACTCTGTAAAATCGGCCAACACATACTTAAAATAAAATAAACTAATCTGAATTTATTTTTTGATCGACAGACTTTATTTTCATGATATTTCAGCTTAATACCTCAGTTTGACTTTCCAGAGTATTATAGTTAGGTTAGGTTAGGTTAAGCATGTCAGCTTTAAACCTCGATTTGACTTTCCAGAGTACTATAGTTAGGTTAGGTCCGCTCACGATAGCCAGGTCAGCTTAATACCTCGGTTTGATTTTCCAGAGTATTATAGGTTAGGTTAGGTTAGGTCCATTCACGATAGCCAGGTCAGCTTAATACCTAGATTTGATTTTCCAGAGTTGTATAGTTAGGTTAGATTAGGTTCGTTCACGATAGCCAGATCAGCTTAATACCTAGGTTTGATTTTCCAGAGTATTATAGGTTAGGTTAGATTAGGTTCGTTCATGATAGCCAGATCAGCTTAATACCTAGGTTTGATTTTCCAGAGTATTATAGGTTAGGTTAGATTAGGTTCGTTCATGATAGCCAGATCAGCTTAATACCTCGATTTGACTTTCCAGAGTACTATAGTTAGATTAAGTTAGGTTAGGTCCGTTCACGATTGGCAGGTAAGTGGTAAAAGAACGAGGCTATTGACATAACGTGATCACCATTTTGACAAACATGGTGGAACGGACACTATAGTCTGTTCACTTAAAAGTCTGACCCAAGCTGACAACATAAACCTAAGCGTGTTCGTAAGCACAGTGCAGATTAGCAGAAAGTGCTGCGTGAGATAAACACAAACAGAGGTTAAAGAAAACTTGGAAGCCATAGCAGTAGCCAATCGGCACTCAGCTTGCAAACACGCTTAGGTTTATGTTGTCAGCTTGGGTCGGACTTAAGTGAACAGACTATAGTTTTATTTATGAAGTGAGTTCTAATTGACAATGGATGATAAAAATAGGATAGAAAAGATGAAGGGTGAAATGAAAAAAAAATCTAAGAAATGTAACACCATGACGGAAGGGAAATAATGAACAGGAAAGGAGTGCGGGCGAAGAAATAAAAGGGATAGGGATGATAAATAGGAAGAGAATTGGAGTGACTGAAGAGAAAGGATGATAAAAAAAATAATGTTGCCCCTGAAACAAAACACAGAATGAAAACGTGATGCCATAACAAAAGGGAAATCAAAAGAAGAGAGAAAAAAAGAAAGGTGAACGAGAATATAAAGAAGGCAAAAAAATGGGGAGAAATTGTGAAAATTGAAAGAAAAAAATACGAAGGGTAAAAAACAAACAAAAAAACAGAAGGGTGACTAATGTGATGATGCGGGAAGTGGGGAAGGAAAGGAGAAGAAAATAAGATGAGTGAAAAAAAGTAGATGAAAAGTGAAAGAAACTAGGAAGTAAAGGAAAGGAAAGAAAGACGAAGGTTAAAAGAAAAAAAAACAGAAGGGCGAATAATGTGATAATGGGAAGGAAACGAGAAGTAAAAAATAAGTGAGGAAAAAAATGGATGAAAACGGGAAGAAGTTGTGGAAAGTGAAAGGAACGAAAGAAATACGAAAAGCAAAAGAAAAAAAAAAACAGAAGGGTGAATAATGTGATAATGCGGAAGGTGGGGAAGGAAAGGAAGACAAAAATGTGAATGAAGAAGAAAAGGAAATGAAAGTTAGAAGGGAGTGAGACGGAGTAAAAAAATACGAAATGTAGAAGAAGAAAAAAACCAGGAGGGTGAAAGGATTTGTTTAACTGGAAGGAAGAGAACATGAAAAAGAAAAATAAGAGGCATGTGGTGAGGGCTTAGAGGGGGTATTTTTTTTTTTAACAACGAAAGAGAATAGGGAGAGAAGAAAAGAGGGAAAAAATGAAGAGATGAAAAGGAAAGGAAGAACGGAAGTATAAAAAAAAGGGCGATTAGAAAAAAAAAGATGAAAGGAAGAGGCAATAAAGTGAAAAAGAAAGTGAATAAGAGAAAATAGTGAATAAAGGAATGAGGGAAACTGAATATTTAACGAGGGAAGAAAGGAAAAACGGAGTGGTGAAAGTATGAAAAAAGGTGAGATGAGAGAAGAGGATGGAAGGAAGAGGCAATGAAGAGAAAAATAAGTGAATAAATGAACAACAACAAAGGAGAAATGATGAAGGAAATAACATAAAAAGAGGTGGAGAGAGGAAAGAGAAAGCGGAGTGATGAAAAAATAATTATGATGAGATGAGAGAACAGAATGAAAGGAAGAGGTAATGACGAGAAAAATAACGAATGAAAAACAAAGAAGAAATGATGAGAAAAAACATAGAATAAATTGGAGAGAAAGAAAATAACAGGGAGAAGAAAGATGAGAAAAAAGTAAAAGAAAGGTGATATGAGAGGAGAACATGCAAGGAAGAAGTAACAAAGAGAAAATGAGTCTGAGTATAAGAAAAACAAAGATGTGATGAAGGAAATAACAAAAAGGTGGAGAAAGGAAAGAGAAAGCGGAGTGATAAAAGTATAAAAGAAAGGTGAGATGAGAGAACAGGATGAAAGGAAGAGGTAATAACGAGAAAAATGAATTAAAGAATGAAAAACGGAAGAAAGTATAAGGAAAATAACAGAATAAGTTGAGAAAAAAAAGGAAAGAAGAAAAGTGAGAAAAAGTAAAAGAAAGGGGATATGAGAAGAGAATATGCAAGGAAGAAGTAATAAAGAGAAAATGAGCCTGAGTATAGGAAAAACAAAGACGTGATGAAGGAAATAACAAAAAGGTGGAGAAAAGAAAGAGAAAGCGGAGTGATAAAAGTATAAAAGAAAGGTGAGATGAGAGAACAGGATGAAAAGAAGAGGTAATAACGAGAAAAATGAATTAAAGGATGAAAAACGGGAGAAATTATAAGGAAAATAACAGAATAAGTTGAGAAAAAAAAGGAAAGAAGAAAAGTGAGAAAAAAGTAAAAGAAAGGTGATATGAGAGGAGAATCTGCAAGGAAGAAGTAATAAAGAGAAAATGAGTCTGAATAAAGGAAAAACAAAGGTGATGTGATGAAGCAAATAACAAAAAGGTGGAGAAAAGAAAGAGAAAGCGGAGTGATAAAAGTATAAAAGAAAGAGAGAACAGGATGAAAGGAAGAGGTAATAACGAGAAAAATGAATTAAAGAATGAAAAACGGAAGAAATTATAAGGAAAATAACAGAATAAGTTGAGAAAAAAAGAAAAGGAAGAAGAAAAGTGAGAAAAAAGTAAAAGAAAGATGATATGAGACAAGAATGAGAAAGGAAGAGGTAATTAAAAAAATGAAACTAAATAAAGAAAAAAACGAGGAAGAAATGACGAGGGAAATAACGCAGGGAGTGTATGGAAAGGTAATGAAACGCGACTGTCTGACTCCGTAGACTTTTCGGTAAACATCCTCTGGGGACAACATCAATAACAAACCACCATAAAGGGCTTTCGCAAAGGTGATATTGATTAGGTTCTTGTGGTTACAGGCGATATTAAAATTCGTAGAAAGTGGTGAAGTAAAACAAAATGTAGTCCCTTGGTGAATACTAATACGACATATACCTCACAGAAAAGATAAAAATAACAGGAATAGGAAGAACAGAGTATTAGACTTACAGGAGTTGCCCTCTGAAGGTTGGCTGACCCCTTACAGATAGACTCCTTATATTCAATTGTTCTTCGTTAAGCTAAAATACGTTCTGATTTTAGAACCCTCAGAAAAGACAACCTCGTTACACTTTCCGTTGAGGAGCTACCATTTAAAGGTTGATTGCCTTCTTACAGACATACTCTTTTTATACAATTGTTCTTACGTAAGTTGAAATACGACCCTATTATAAGAAATACCAGAAAACTCACCCTTGCTACACCTAACGTTACTGCATTGTCCTGGTCAGTGAATCTTCAAGAGCAGATTTAACGAGCCCCATAAAGGGAATGAATGAATGAACGGCTATAGACGAATAATGAGGGAAAAATACCATCAAAACAGTCTTACAAACAGCGTAAAAAAATGCTCGTTGAATCGATTATATCACAAGGCATTGAAGGTTACCGAACCAGGATTCTACGTTAGTGTTATAAAAGGCTGGATGGAGAGGGAGGAATGAATGGAGAACGTGGAGGAGGGTGAGAGTGTGGCAGGGAGGGAGAAATGGAGGAAGGGAGCGGCGGGAGAGGGGGACGGTGGAAGAAAGAAAAAATAACTAGAGTTGCTTGTTCTTGCTATATATAACTCGAATACATTCCTCCCTTCATTCCCTTCTTTAGTTCCTCACTTCTTCCCTTCTTCCCTCTTTGTTTCTTCCTTTCCTCTCTTCATTCTGTTCCTACCATTTCCTTCCGTCCTTCTTCCTCTCTGCCATCGTCCATTTCTTCCCTTCTTTCTCTCTTCCTTTTTTCTTTCCCTCTTCTCATTCAGTTAGTCTACATTCTTTCCTCTCTCCTAGCTGTCCTTTCTCTTCCATTACCTTTCTCCCTTCTTTCCTCCTTCGTTCCATTCACCCTTCCATTTGTCCTTTTCTCCCTTTCTTCCCTCGCTCTCCCTATCCATTCACAAATTTCTCCGAACCGCTGATGTTTCTCCCTCCCACTCTTCCCCCCTCCATACCTATCTCCCCTCCCTCCCTCCCTTCTTCCTTCCCTCCATCCCTCTCTCTTTCCTTATCTTCCCCTATTCCTCCTTCCTTCCTTCCGTCCAGTTTTCCCTCCTTTTCTCTTGGTCTGCATTTATTTCTGCCTCTTTCCTTCCTTCCTTCCTTCCCTCCTTCTTTCTTTCCTTTCTCCCAGCCTTTCCACTTTTCCTATTTATCCTTAACCCTCCTTCCTTCCCTCCTTGCCTCCTTTCCTTCCTCTCTCTCTCTTCCAATCCTCTACATCCCTCCTTCCCTCCTGGTCTTCTACCTTCCTCCCGTCATCCCTTCCACCTAATCTATCCTTAACCCTCCCTCCTTCCCTTCCCCTCTCTCTCTCTCACTCTCTCTCTCTCTCTCTCTCTCTTTCAGTCCTCTACATCCCTCCAATTCTTCAATCTTCTTAGTCTACCCTCCCTCCTTCCCTCCCTCTCTCCTTGCCTCCCCCCTCCCTCTAGCGATGATATTATAAGGAGAAACAGGACCAGCGCGCTATAGTGTAAGTCAAGCCGGTGTTTAGCAGCAATAACGCGGTGATGAAGAGAGTAATGGTGATGAATGAGAGAGAGAGAGAGAGAGTCTTGGAGGAGGGGCGGGCTTATATAAGAGAGCGTGGTAAGGAGTGCGGCAATTTTTAAACTTTCTAAATATACTAAACGAAGAACAAATCTCTACTAACTCCCCCTCTTCTCCCTCACTCCCCTTTCTCTCTCTCTCTCTCTCTCTCTCTCTCTTAATGACCTTGTGTGGGTTTCGAGCTAACTTCATAAATTTACCACCACCACCATGACCACCACCACCAATACCACCACCAACAACACCACCACCACCATCACCACCACCACCACCCTGCTACGTATAATACACAGTGCCATGCTTGATATACTCTCAAACAATAGCTGTAGGAAGAGGAGAAAGAAAAGGTA
>NC_066556.1:10952505-10977505 GCF_024679095.1 Eriocheir sinensis
ATAATAGGTTTTCATTGTCGCTCTCTTCCTGCATGTTTTCTTCCTTCCTCTCCCTTTTCACCTCTTCTTTCATGTGCACTATTTCTCCTCCCTCCTCCTCTTTCTCCTCCTTCCTCTGCCCCTCTTCACCTATACGCTCACCTCTTCTTTCATGTGCACTATATATTTCTCCTCCCTCCTCCTCTTCCTCCTCCTTCCTCTGCCCCTCTTCACCTATACGCTCACCTCTTCTTTCATGTGCACTATATATTTCTCCTCCCTCCTCCTCTTCCTCCTCCTTCCTCTGCCCCTCTTCACCTATACGCTCACCTCTTCTTTCATGTGCACTATATATTTCTCCTCCCTCCTCCTCTTCCTTCTCCTTCCTCTGCCCCTCTTCACCTATACGCTCTCATTTCTTCCAGCTAACCCTGCCATTACTTCTTCCTTCTCTCCGTCTCTTCAATCTCTTCTCTTCGTCATCCTCATCTCATCCTACATTTACTTTCCTGCTCCTCCGGCTTCTCTACCTCCTCCTCTTTCCCTCGCCCTCCTCATCTACAATGCCTTTTTCCACTCACATACTCTTCTTTCATTCTTTTATAGTCTTCCTCTTCATCCGTTTAACACCCAATTCCTACTCCTATTTTTTGCCCTCTTTTTTTACACCATTCTCTCCTTCTCTACTATATTAACTGTCATTGACCTGTTTTTTTTCCTTTCTCCTTCTACTCCTACTTCTCCTACTCCTCCTTTTTATCATCATCATCATCATCATCATCACACCTAGCCGTCCTTACCTACACTCTACTTATTGTCACACTCGGGGTCCTGGCTATCGGGGGACACCAACTCGCAGGCGCAGTGAGACGGAACCTCCACGAAGCCCCACCGCTTTTCACTGGGGTTGAGTAAGAGGTAGTGATACAGGTAGACGTATGTGAACCGCTGCTTGCACATAGAGGCGCCCATCACGTCTGCAAGGGAAGGGAAGAGAGGAAAAGGAATGATTAGAGAGAGATATAATAAAATCGTCTTAGAGTTCGTTCAAGGGAAGTATAGAGTGGGAAAGAGGAACGATTAAAGAGACGTAATAAAATCATCTTACATATATCCGTAGTGGTCTGATAATCCTTTCGTGTAGGAACTTAAAAGGGACAAATTTTTAAGCATTTCGGCACCCGTGCACATGCTTTGGACTATTTTTTATTTTTATTTTTTATTTTTTTTTACATTGCAGCCTATTGCGCCGGTAGGCTTCTTCCCGGTGGATCCTGATGGTCGGTCCAAGGCTTCATTCCGGTAGGTCCTGATGGTCGGCCCAGCCCGTTCTGGCGCAGGCGAGTGTTTATAGTGGTGCCATCTTGCATTGGCTCATGCTGCCCTCCCAGAGCTCATCTTTGATCCTAGAATCTAGAGTCCGGGTTGATAGGTGGTCTTCTGGACAGCATGTGGGTAGTTTTAAGCCACTCGGCGGCGGCTGAAAAATCCCAGCTTGGTGGCACCGGGCGGGGATTGAACTCGCGTCCTCCTGAACACGAGGCCGTTACTTTGACGACTCAGCCACCGCCTCCCCATGCTATCTTTAAGAGTTGTGGGCTTTCCCATTGGTGGTTTTATGAGACTGGTGATGGTTGGATAAGGCCTTTGCACCATGAACGTGAAAAAAAATTGAGAACCCGATTAATCTCCTCTTTGGTCTTTGGAAATAGTAAGTTTGAGAGCTTAAAGCGTGTGAGAATACCGACCTCCCCATATTACTATCACTAACTATTTATCACCACTGCTTACCATCGCCCCCACCACTACCATCACCATCACTTATACTCACTTTTGCATGGCTGGCATTTATTTTCACACGTGTAGCTATAATAGGTCTGATTCCTCTCGCCCTCCACCTGGATGATCACCACAGCGTTACCGTCCAGGTCCACCGATTCCTTCACCACGTCCCATCCCCTTAAAGACGCACAGAAATAAAGGATTAGGAGGGAGGGGGGCAAGGCGAGGTAAAGGGATCCGGGCTTATTTTTTCTAGTTTCTTATGGGGACAGAAAGGAGTTTGAATTCGAGATGACTATAAAGGATTGAAGATGACTCAGGGATGCAAAGAGTTTATAGTTTCTTTAGAGAGTCAAGGTCGCTTATAAGAGGATGCTGAGGTTTGTTGGAGTGTCTCCTCCACTCAAGTTACATAAAGACATTGACACACACACACACACACACACACACACACACACACACACACACACACACACACACACACACAAGAAAAAAAACTTACTTCTTAGTGGAACACACTTCTTCGTTGTAGGTCTTGAGGCCGTGGTGACGGATGCGGTCCAATCCGTGGCCCTGCGTGAAGGGAAAAAAAATGGACTTGTTACGTTTTCGAATTTACATTACATTTGGCCATATTCTTTAAATTTCGGCGTCGAAGCACACATAATTGACAGGGTTTTCGTATGAGTTTTGGGCATTTCCAGTGGTAGTTCAATGACCCTGGTGGTAGTTTAACCTTTCTTCTGTAATATGAACCTAAAAAAAACACTCATGAGAACCCGATTGATCTACTTTCTGACCGTTGGAAATTGTTGCTGTGATAGGCGGAAGCGGTTGAAAATACTATCCATTGTCTTGAAAAGCGATTATGAGGAAAATAGAATGACACCATGAACAGTGACCAAGAGAAATGGATTAGGGAAAGGAAAACACACACACACACACACACACACACACACACACACACACACACACACACACACACACACACACACACACACACACACACACACACACACACACACACACACACACACACACACACACACACACACACACACACACACACACACACACACACACACACACACACACACACACCTGATGTGGCTCCTGGGGGCGGGCAGAGTACTGGCCCCAGTCCTCACGTGAGATTGCTGGAAAACAGGTAGATAATTATAGAAACACACCTTTACAGAATCTCTCTCTCTCTCTCTCTCTCTCTCTCTCTCTCTCTCATTATCTTAGGGAAGGGGGCGGACTAACAAGATTTGCCGCCGTCATCTCCTTCCCTCATTTCTTTCTTTCCTCTGGTGGTCGTGTTTGGCGTTACTCAAAACTTATTATTACTCACTGATGACGCTCACCTATTTGTCCTTCTCCTCCTCCTCCTCCTCCTCCTCCTCCTCCTCCTCCTTTCTTCCTTAAAGGTACATGGTGTTCTCTTCTAACTATTTCCTGCCGGCACGTTGCCGGAGGGAGAGGTGGTTCATCTATTCTGTCCTGTCCTACCACACGTAGATTACTAGTAGTAGCGGTAGTAAACAGACACCCTCGCCATAGACCGATAGGTCTTCTGGTGTCTGTTCTTCCTATGTATATTCCTATGTATTCCTCCTCCTCCTGTCCTGTTTTCAGTTCCCATTCCTCCTGCTCGATTTTAAATTTACATCACCTCCTATTTTATACCTAGTAATTAGTATTTTCACCTCCCTCTCTCTCTTTCTCCCTCCTATTAACTATTCATTTCTTTTTTTGCTATCTCATTTTTCCCCTCACCTAACCTTCTTAACCTCCTTTTTCCATTTTTTTTCCATCTATTACTGACTCCTCTTGTTATCTCCCTCATGCCTCCCTATCCCATTCTTCCTTTCCTTTCCTCTCACCATTCTCTTTCTCCACTATCGCTCCCTCATCACACACTTTCTCTTTCTTCTTTCTCCTGAGTCCTTCCACCCTTCTCTCCTCTCCCTCACTCTTCCATCTCTTCCCTCACTAGACTCTCCTCTATCTCTCCCCTTTCCCTTGTCCCCTTCCACTCTCCATTTCTCTCCTTCTTTAACACTTTTACCCTTCCATCCTTCCCCTCACTAAATACTTCCTCCTTTTTTATTCTTTCCCTTACTCTTCCCTCCCACTCTCGCTCTCCTCTTTCTTGTACTCACCTCCTTTCCCTTTTACTCCTTTATTCTTTCCCTCACTAAACTCTTCCTCCCTCTTTCTTCTCTTCCTGACCCCTACCTCCCTCTCTTGCTCTCCTTCTTTTACTCTCCCCCTTTCACTCTTCCTTCCCTCCTTCCCCTCACATAACTCTCCTTCCCTCTCCCTTCGTCGCCCAGGACTCACCAAGGTTCTGTTCAATGTCATTGTAGAGAAAACCGTCCTCCAGGCTGGCGGTGATGGGGTCCAGGCGGCCAGTCAAGGGTTCTGGGAGGGAGAGGAAGAGAAAATAAGTGGAGGAGGAAGAGAAAATAAGTGGAGAAGGAAGAAAAGATCCTTCATTAAATATTTTCTTCCTCTTTATTCTTTCCCTTACCTCTCCCTTCCTTCCTCTCTTGCTCTCCCTCTTGTACTATTCCTCTTTCACTCCTCCGTCCCTGCCCCTCACATACGCGTAACTCTCCCATCCTTTCCCTTCCCAGGACTCACCACTCACCAAGGTTTTGGTCGAGGTCATTGGAGAGGAGAGCTTCCTCCAGGCTGGCGGTGATGGGATCCAGCGGGGCATTCAAGGGTTCTGAGGGTTCTGGGAACGTGAGGAACAGAAAATAAGCAGGGAAAAAAGTTGCCGTGAGAGTGGAGGAAAGGAAGAATAGCTTATAATAGGTGTGTGGTGATAATTGTGTTCGTGTGTGTGTGTTCGTGTGTGTGTGTGTGTGTGTGTGTGTGTGTGTGTGTGTGTGTGTGTGTGTGTGTGTGTGTGTGTGTGTGTGTGTGTGTGTGTGTGTGTGTGTGTGTGTGTGTGTGTGTGCTTGTATTTGTGTGTGTGTGTGTGTGTGTGTGTGTGTGTGTGTGTTATTTTATGTTGTCTTTATATTTCACGCGCTGGTTTTTTATTCATATTTTTTTTCCTGTTTAGTTATTCTTCTCTTTCTTGGCGATCGTTGACTCCAAACTCTTCACGCCACAAACTAACCTGAGAACAAAAAACAACGGAAAAACAATTCAAGCAAAGCGATGCCATACCGACATAGGCAGGAGTTATTTCTCGAATAGGGTTGTTCGCCACTGGAATAGCCTCCCTGCAGAAGTGGTTAGCGCAGAGAGCATCAACTCATTCAAGAAACGCATTGATCGCCACTTTGCTGCAACGGGAGTGAACTGAACATATCCAAGAGTAGATGCACAAGTGCTCTAATCCTTCCCTGCAAGCCACTCCTATGGCAAACGGATTGATTAAATCACTGAAAGCAGGCAGCCTAGTAATGAGCCAACAGGCTTTCTGCCGCCTGCTAGTCCATGTTTCCATGTTTCCTCCTCCTCCTCCTCTGCGTAAGCCTTTCGGATGTCCTATTTTTAGATTAGATAATAGATTATTTTTGACACGCTTGAAAGAGGAGGAAGAGGAGGAGGAGTAGGAGGGAAGGAGAGAGAGAGAGAGAGAGAGAGAGAGAGAGAGAGAGAGAGAGAGAGAGAGAGAGAGAGAGAGAGAGAGAGAGAGAGAGAGAGAGAGACCACCACCACAACTACCACTATCACCACTAAAACCACTAACACCACCACCACCACCACCACCATCATCAACACCAGACCTACCACTACTATCACCACTAAGACCACTACCAACACCATCACCAACACCAACACCATAGTCCCCGTCATCACCATCACCACCACCACCACAGCGACTACAACCACATTAATTACACTTTGCTCAACCATCACCATCACCACCACCACCACCACCACCAACAACAACAACAACAACAACACCTTTGATCATGTCTCAGTGAAGGGGAAGGTCGATCTCCCATCTCCGTGTCACAATACACACACACACACACACACACACACACACACACACACACACACACACACACACCGTTCGGACCCACATTTTATATATATCCTTTTACTCTCTCCCATTTTCCTTATAAGAACACTACGTACTGGACATTTATCTTCGTTGTAGTCCTTGGCCTGTCTCTTTAATCGTAATACACACGCAAAAGAAAAAAACTCCACCCACTCCTTTTCTCCCTCCCATAACCACCTCATATCATCACTCCACCCCCTCCCTCTCCTCCCCTTACCCTTCTCTATCCCTTCCTCTCCCCTCCTCCACATCCCCTCCCCAAAAACTCGTCTTCCCAGTATTACATCAAGTTGGGGGATTTGAGGAGGGGATGAAAGAGGGACCGAGGTGTCACTCTCTCTATCCTCACGTCACAACAAAGAGCAACCGTCCCGCGCTTGAGCTACTTAGGAGATGACAAAAGAGGAACTGTCCCGCCTGCGAGATTGTCCCTCCAGGAAAGTAATATGCGTGCTCAGACGGGGAACAAGCGGGTCCATATTATTAACTCCTTGTCGGCCTGGCTTGTTAGAGAGAGAGAGAGAGAGAGAGAGAGAGAGAGAGAGAGTGGGGGGGGGTAATAATAACAAAGCGTGGGAGGCTCTTAGATTTTTCGTGTCGCCACCAGCCTGTCCTTCTTCCTTCTTCTGCTCCTCCTCCTCCTCCTCCTCCTCCTCCTCCTTCTCGTCCTGCTTGTACCTTTCGATCATCCTTCCTTACTTGTGAATCGCGTAATTATTATTTTTTTCCTCACTATTATCAGTATCGTGTTTTTCATGATAAGATTCCCCTTTCATTTTCTTTAATATAATGACAGTTACTACTACTACTACAACTACTACTACTACTACTACTACTACTACTACTACTACTGCTACTGCTACACTCATCATCCATCTGTTCCTTACCAAACAGCTGTAGAAAGTCAGATTTGCTGTAGTGAGGCTTGTTGGGGAAGGGAAGACGCCCGTAGAGTCGCGCGTCCTGCCTGTTGTAGCTGCCTCTGCCTGCAACACAGACGCGGGGGAAGGAGGTGTTAGTTGGGATGTTGAGGGTGATGTGGGATGTAAAAAAAAACACACACACAACACAAACAAAACAAAAGATAAAAAAGAAGGAGAGCATCGCCAGACCTGCTTTTCATATAGTTAGCCTCGGTCAAAGAAAATTAGCTTCAGCATCATTAGGGGCTTAAAAAAAAGGGTCATCTTTAAATATAATTATCCCGAGAATGTAAGAAAAACAGGCCTTTGTTTTTATTCATCTCAGGCCACCGAGGCGGCCTTTGTGGGGCTCCATCGTTACAGGTGAATAGATAATTACCTTGAGGGACAGGTGTGGGTGGGGTGAGGTGCGTGTAGGTGTGTGCAGGTGTGAGTCAGGGGGAAGGAGGGAAGAATGGATAGAGGGATAGGAAGGAAGGAAGGAAAGATAGGTGGAGGCAAAAAGATAGGAAGGAGGAACATAATCATGGATGGATCGAAAAAAAAAAAAAGAATGAACGAACGAAGGAAGAATGGGAGGAAGGAAAGACAGAGGGAAGTAATTAAGAATGCAATAAATACATTAAGAAAGGAAGAAACATAAGAAGGAAGGGAGGAATAGTTGAGTAAAGGAAGGATGGATGGAAGAGGGGAATAGGTGTGTGTGTGTGTGTGTGTGTGTGTGTGTGTGTGTGTGTGTGTGTGTGTGTGTGTGTGTGTGTGTGTGTGTGTGTGTGTGTGTGTGTGTGTGTGTGTGTACTCACCATAGTGGGTCTGGTAGGCTGGGTCTCTCTGCTGCCTCCTCAAGTAGGTGCGACCTGCGAGGACAAAAACAGACACATTAGCCTTCCCTTGGGTGTATATTGTGTATGTACGCCTGTATGCTGTTGTGAAGGTGTGTGTGTACTTATACGTACAGATATGTGTATGTATGCCTATTGGAGACACATAGGTCGGTATTGTAAGGCGCTTTCAGTTTTCACATCAACTATTTCTAAAGGTCAAAGAGGGGGTCAATCAGGTTCTAATGAGTGTTTCTTTAGGTTCATGGTACAGAGGAAGGGCCAACCTACCATCAGGGTCATAAAACTACTCCTGGAAATGCCCAAAACTCCTGCGAAAGCCTTGGTAAATATGTGAACTTGGGCGACGAAATGTTTTAAAATACGACTCTGCCTCATCGTTATTCCTCTCCGTATTGTGACTCCACCTCCTCCTCCTCCTCTTCATCTTCTTAAGTGGTATGGGACAAATGTTAAGTGCACAAGCTCTCTCCGGTGTGTGGTTTCGTTAAATTGAGTCAATGGTGGATAGATGTGAACTTCTTATCATTCATCCCTCCATCCCCCATCTCCTCTTCCCTCCACCTCGCCTTCCTCCTTATCCAGTTACCTCCCTCTTGCGTCCTCACTTTCTCCCTCCTCTCCCTCAATCCCTTCCCACTTACCTCCTTCCTTCCTTCCCTCCCTCCCTCCTGTCTTTTCTCCTTCCCTTCTTTCTCATCAAAGTGAAATATGCGAGGTAAGTTTGTACAGGTGTGTGTGTGTGTGTGTGTGTGTGTGTGTGTGTGTGTGTGGCCATCTTACTCTACTTTCCTTCACACCTGTCACTCCTCATACACACACACACACACACACACACACACACACACACACAATCACACAAACTCATTTCTCCTGATTTTGTTCATTTGTCATTATTTTTGTCGGTATTTCTATCTGTCTAACTATCTATCTGTCAATCTATATATTTATCTATCAATTTATCTATCTATTAAACACACACACACACACACACACACACACACACACACACACACACACACACACACACACTCAGGCCCGCTCAGGGCGGATTCTTTCCGTTGACTAGGAGTGGTTACTGTCCCCCTTGAGCAAGGGGGATGGGATGTGTGGTGTGTGAGGTCTTGGCAGTACCCAGAGATCGACGATAATGAGCACTTGCTCGTGTCGGGAGGGTACCTGCCGGCGAAAGCGAGTTCAACTCGTGATCAGGCCGTGGTGAATTACACACACACACACACACACACACACACACACACACACACACACACACACACACACACACACACACACATACACACCACCTCATTAAGGGGAACTTGAGGCTGCAAGAAACTGTTTCCACACTCTCTCTCTCTCTCTCTCTCTCTCTCTCTCTCTCTCTCTCTCTCTCTCTCTCTCTCTCTCTCTCTCTCTCTCTCTCTCTCTCTCTCTCTCTCTCTCTCTCTCTCTCTCTCTCTCTCTCTCTCTCTCTCTTTCGAGTTGTGCATTTTACTGTTTTCTCTCTTTTCTTTCTTTCGCATTTTTTTCTCCTCCTTCACTCTCTCTCTCTCTCTCTCTCTCTCTCTCTCTCTCTCTCTCTCTCTCTCTCTCTCTCTCTCTCTCTCTCTCTCTCTCTCTCTCTCTCTCTCTCTCTCTCTCTCTCTTTCCCTCTCTGTAATGTTATACAAGGAAAGGAGGGAAGGAAGGAAGGAGGGAGATGGACAGGTCAGGAGAAGCAGGTGGATAGGAAGCCGTTTGCTGGAAGTAGGGCTGGGAGGACTAGGAGGAGGAGGAGGAAGAGGAGTAAGAGGAGGAGGAGGAGGAGAAGAAGGAGGAGAAGAAACATGAAAACATGGACGAGCAGGCAGCAAAAATCCTGTTGGCTCATTACAAGGCTGCCTGCTGTCAATGATTTAATCAATCCGTCAGCCACAGGAGTGGCTTGCGGGTACGATTAAAGCACTTGTGTACCTACTCTTGAATACATTCAGTTCGCTCTCGATGCTGCAAAGTGTCGATTAATGCGTTTCTTGAAGGATTTGATTGTCTCTGCGCTAACTACTTCTGCAGGAAGGGTGTTCCAGTAGCGAACAACTCTATTCAAGAAAAAACTCATGCCGATGTCGGTATTGCATCGCTTTGCTTGAGTTGTTTTTCCATTGTTTCTTGTCCTGGGGTTAGTTTGTAGCGCGAAGAGTTTGGAGTGATCAACGTTGCTGAACTTGTTCAGGTACTTAAAGACTTGTATCATGTCTTCCCGCAGTCATCTCTTTTCCAACGTGAAGAGGTTGAGTCGCTCGAGTCGCTCTTCGTAAGGTTTCGTCCTCAATGATGGTATCTTCGTGGCGCGTCGCTGTACTCTCTCAAGTAATTCAATGTCTTTCCTGTAATTTGGAGAACAGAATTGCACGGCGTATTCCAGGTGGGACCTTACCAGCGAATTCTACAAGGATTATATAACTCCCGGCGTCTTGTATTCGCCTAACCCCGCCGACTTAAGCTTCTTGAGGAGTCTTTCGTGTGGCACTTTGTCAAAGGCTTTTTGAAAGTCTAGATATATAACATCACTGGGGATATGATTATCCAAGTTTTCATAGATACCTTGGAAGAAGCCCAGTAAGTTGGTTAAGCATGAGCGCTTATTCCTGAAACCGTGCTGAGCATCGGAAATGATGTTGTTGTCTTCAAGAAACTTAACGAGTTTGTCTCTGATGATCTCGAGAACTTTTCCCGCCACTGAGGTCAAGCTGATTGGTCTGTTGTTTAAGGCCACGCTTTTGTTTCCCTTTTTGAAGTTCGCTTGCTTCCAGTCTTCGGGAACTTTGTTTTGTTGTAGTGTCAGATTATAGTTGGCGGTGAGTAGCTTGAGGATTTGCTGTTTGAGTTCCTTGAGCAGCCTGGGTGACAAGTCGTCGGGTCCGGTTGACTTGTTTGTCTCGAGTTTATCTAGGTACTTTTGCAAGTCCCGTTCGTCAATTGTGCCAATTACTAGGGGCGCGATTCCCTTCGGTGGGGTAGGGCTCTCGGGTACGGACTGGGTTTTCTCGATTGTGAACACAGAAGCGAACTTTTTGTTCAGAATTTCGACCATTTGTCTACTGTCCTGGGTTAGTACGTCACTTTCATCTTTTAGGGGACCGACATTGTTTTTTGCCTTCTTTTTGGTTCTTATATACCTGAAAATCATTTTCGGGTTGGACTTGGCTTCGCGCGCAATTTGCTTTTCATTGTCGCGTTTACGTTGTCGGATGAGAGTACTGTAAGCTCTGAGGCTTTGATAGTACTGTTCGCGTGCCTCATGTGTTGTTTTCCTTTAGAAAGTTGTATTTTTTTTTCTTTAAATTAATTGCCTGTCGAACTTGGGTAGTAACCCATGGTGGGCTTATGGCATTATTTGTTCTCCTAGTCTTCATGGCAACAGTTGTTCCCTCTACCTCTAGGAGTTTGTTCTTGAAGCCGTTCCACGCGCCGTCCACAGGAGTGAAGTTTACGGGGAGGAGGAAGAGGAGGACGAGGAAGAGTACGAGGAGGAGGAAGAGGAGGAAGAAGAAGAAGAGGAGGAGGAGGAGGAGGAGGAGGAGGAGAAGGAAGGGGGTGAAGTGGAAGCGGAGGAAGAAGAAGAAGAAGAAAAAGAAGAAGAAGAAGAAGAAGAAGAAGAAAAAAAAAAGAAGAAGAAAAAGAAAAAGAAAAAGAAAAAAGAAAAAGAAGAAGAAGAAGAGTGAGAGGGGGAGAAGGTGGAAAATTGGAAGGCTGGGTGGCGTGGTGGCTGGGAGGGGGAGGAGGAGGAGGAAGAAGAAGAAGAAGAAGAAGAAGAAGAAGAAGAAGAAGAAGAAGAAGAAGAAGAAGAAGAAGAAAAAGAAGAAGAAGGAGGAAGAGGAAAAGAAGGAGGAGAAGAAGGAGGAGGAAGAGGAGGAGGATGAACAGACAAGGAAAGGTGAGGCAGATAAATACGACAGGTGTTGAGTCAGGAATAAGAGGGAAGGGCCAGAGGGAGGCTGAAGGACTGGACAGGAGAGAAGTCAAAGGTACATATTCTTTACCGTACCGAGATCCCTTCATTACTCTTTCCCAAGGCCAAAGAGGAGACTAACCAGGCTTTCATGGGTGACTTTTCCCGCTCAAGATGCAGAGGTCGTTTAAAACAATCATTAGGATCACAAAGCAGTCCATGATAATCCCAGCAATTTCCACGAGAGTGTTTCCAAGCAGGCGAATTGAGGGGCCGATACTTTTAAAAATACGTACTAAAGTGACTTGTTGATGTTGGATAGTTTTGAAGGAGGAGGTAGATAGGACTGGGAAAGGAGGCAATACATAGGAAGGGGTACGGGAGTGATGTAGGTGGATATAAGACGAATAGTAATGTGAGGCAGGCAAGGGATGGGAGGCTGAGGCAGGGACAGAGAGATAAATGAACAGGCGTGATGAGGCGGGTAAAGGTAGAGAGATGGACAGATGAGGTGAGGTGAGGCAGGCAAGGAGAGGGTAGATGTTGTGACTCAGGGATAGGTTGAGAACCGGACAGGTGGGGTGATGTGACGTAGACAAGGAGAGGACAGGTACAGTGAGGCAGGCAAGGAATGGAAGGCTGAGGCAGGGACAGATAGATAAATGGACAGGCGTGGTGAGGCAGGGACAGGGAGATAAATGGACAGGCGTGGTGAGGCTGGAACAGGGAGATAAATGGACAGGCGAGGTGAGGCAGGGACAGGGAGAAAAGTGGACAGGCGTTGTGAGGCTGGAACAGGGAAGATAAATGGACAGGTGTGGTGAGGCAGGGACAGGGAGAGAGTTGGACAGGTGAGGCCAGGTGGGGTAGGCAAGGTCATATTGAGGCAGGCAGGGGAAGGGAGGATTAGGCAGAACAGAGATAAATGGACCGGCGTGATTAGGCGGGCAAGGGTAGAGAGACGCACAGGTGAGGTGAGATTGGCAAGGTCAGTGTGAAGCAGGTGGGGTCTAACTTCACCTTCCTTCCACCTCCTGATAAAGTTTCCAGCGCCAAGTCTGTAAAAATCGTTGCGAGGAAAGAGAGACTATGATGGTGTCTGTCTATCCATCTGCCTGTCAGTGTCTGTTTGGCCACAATGCAAATTAAAGCACTGACATACATATATTAATCTCGTACCCTCAGTAAATAGGTTTCGTTTATACGCACATTACCAGCTTAATATCGGCCGGTCAGTTAATCGATAGTTCCCACTCTCTTTGTGTTTGTGTTCCCTGATGTCCGTCTCTCTATCTGTCTCTATTGGGATTCTGTCTGTTTCTCTCTCTCTCTCTCTCTCTCTCTCTCTCTCTCTCTCTCTCTCTCTATTTATCTATCTATCTATCTACCTTTCTATCAGTCTACCTATCTGTCTAAGTGCCTGTACATATGCCCGTCTGTCTGTTTCTGTCAATAGGAAGTAAATTAAAGACAAAAATGGGTAAACTACGCGAGTGAGGGAGGGAGAAAGGGAAGGAAAGGTGAAAAGGGACCTCGGCAGAAAGGGAAAAAGGGAGGAAAGTGTAAGAACAACAGGACATGGTAATGGGAAGGGGAAGAGAGAGAAGAGGAAGAAAAGAGGAAGAAGAGAGATAAGAGAGAAGAGAGAGAGAGAGAGAGAGAGAGAGAGAGAGAGAGAGAGAGAGAGAGAGAGAGAGAGAGAGAGAGAGAGAGAGAGAGAGAGAGAGAGAGAGAGAGAGAGAGAGAGAGAGAGAGAGAGAAGGTAAACAGTTACATAAAAGTGCAAATTAGGCGGACAATCAGCTCTCTCCCCACTTGAGATGCATACAAACACGTCCACTTTACACACACACACACACACACACGCACACACACACACACACACACACACACACACACACACACACACACACACACACACACACACACACACACACACACACACACACACGCGCGCACACATACATATATCGCTTATCTATCCATCCATCAATACATACATACATTGATACGTACAAGCGTAGGCCTCGTTTCGCGCGTGAATAACTGTTTTTAGAAGTGTAATATTGAAAAGTTTTTGCTGTAAACTTTTTTTTCGTTAGACTTTAATAAGTTTCTCTCTCTCTCTCTCTCTCTCTCTCTCTCTCTCTCTCTCTCTCTCTCTCTCTCTCTCTCTCTCTCTCTCTCTCTCTCTCTCTCTCTCTCTCTCTCTCTCTCTCTTATTATCCTCGTGTTTCCTCTCTCACCACCTTGTCTGCCACCAGCACACCACTTAGTCCTTCCTCTCTCCTCCTTCTCCTCCTCCTCCTCCTCCTCCTCCTCCTCCTCCTCCTCCTCCCGTAACATCCTTCCTCACACCCACACTTTCCCGTTCCTTCTTTTCTCCTTTTTTCCTCCCTTATTCTGTCTCTCTCCACCTCCTCTGCCCCTGTCTTCCCCCCTCCCTTTCTTTCTCTCCCCACCACCTCTTCTCCTGTTCTCCTCACTCCCTCTCTACTCCTTTCCCTCTCCCCTACTTGCTTGCAGCCACACCAACAGTTTTCCATTCACAGTGTAATTCTTTCTCTCTCCTCCTCTGTCTCTTTTTCTCTCCCACCATCTCTCCCCCTCTCCCTTTCCTCCCTCCCTCTCACCCTCTCTCTCCTCTGTCTCTACTCCCTCCCTCCACTCCTCTCACCTGCTGTCACCCTCCGCCCCCCTGTCCTGTATCGTTCTCTATCTCTATCTCTCTTCCTCAGTCTCACTCTCTCCTATGTCTACTCCCTCCCTCCTTCTCTCCCTTCCTTTGTCACCCTCCGCCTACCTGCCCTGCTGTCTACTCTCTTCCTCTCCTCCCTCCCTTCCTCTGTCTCCCTCCCGCCCACCTGTCCTGTTTACCTGGAAGAAAACAATTGACAACACAGCCAGGTAATGTTAATCACCCGCGTCACACAATTGTACCGAAGCTTTGACAAGTTGCTCAGATAAATACCCAATTATAACTTCAATTGCCCTCAGGAGTAGGTAGTGCTTCATTAAAAGTGTGTATATGTGTGTGTGTGTGTGTGTGTGTGTGTGTGTGTGTGTGTGTGTGTGTGTGTGTGTGTGTGTGTGTGTGTGTGCGTGTGTGTGTGTTTTACGTTATCTCTCTCTCCCTATCTGTCTATCTATCTGCCTCGTTGTTATGATCACCCTTTTACTTTTGTTTCTTTTAAGCTCCTCATGTTGAATCCAGAGCGCTTGTGATCACGTGCCATCCACCACTGCGGCGCCTAAGCACACACATTTGATCAGGCTTACGTGGAAATTGGGGAGCTTTCCGCGGGTAGCTTTACGGCCTTGGTGGTAGTTTTACGAGGCTTCTTCTTTTGCATGAACGCGAATAACACTCATTAGAACCCGACTTATCTCCCTCGTGGCCTTAAGAAGAGAGAGAGAGAGAGAGAGAGAGAGAGAGAGAGAGAGAGAGAGAGAGAGAGAGAGAGAGAGAGAGAGAGAGAGAGAGAGAGAGAGAGAGAGAGAGAGAGAGAGAGAGAGAGAGAGAGAGTTTTCCTTTATTTTTACGGGAAACTACGTGATATATTAAGTGGGGAAAAAATAAAACGGCGAATAGTAGAGAAGGAGCCATATAAGGAGGACGAGGAACAGAAGAGGAAGAAAAGGAAAAAGAGAGAGGTGAACCTGAGACGCAGATAAGGAATGGGGAAGGGAAGGAAGGGAAAAGAAGGACCGAAGGATGGAAGAACGGAAAGTATGTGAAGGAGAAAGGCAGAGAGAAAAGACGAGAGGGACGGAAAGGATATGGAAAAGTATGGTAAAGACGAAGGGAGGA
The DNA here is from genome assembly GCF_024679095.1 of Eriocheir sinensis. Lineage (NCBI taxonomy): Eukaryota > Metazoa > Arthropoda > Malacostraca > Decapoda > Varunidae > Eriocheir > Eriocheir sinensis. The sequence continues at coordinate 10,967,810 of NC_066556.1, forward strand.
AAGGTGGAGGAAAAGAGGAAGAGCAGAGTGAAGAAGGAACGGAAAAGATATGTAGAATAATGGCAGAGAGGAAAAGAGAAGGAAAGGAGAGGAAAGAAACCGAGTAATAGTGGGACGAAGGGAGGGAAGATAGAGGAAGAGCAGAGTGAAGGAGAAATCGTAGGATATAGAGAAGAATGGCAGAGAGGAAAAGGGAAGGAAAGGAAAGGAAAGCGCAGATTGATGGAGGAACGGGAAGGATATGGAAGAAAATAGCAGAGACGGAGGGAGGGAAGGGAGAGGAAGAGCAAAGTGAAGGAGGAACGGAAAGGATATGGCAGAGAGAAAGAGAGAGAGAAAGGAAAGGAAAACGCAGATAGATGGAGGGACGCGAAGTACATGGAAGAAAAGGGCAGAGACGGAGGGAGGGAAGGGAGAGGAAGAGCAGAGTGAAGGAGGAACGGAAAGGATATGACAGAGAGAGAGAGAGAGAGAGAGAGAGAGAGAGAGAGAGAGAGAGAGAGAGAGAGAGAGAGAGAGAGAGAGAGAGAGAGAGAGAGAGAGAGAGAGAGAGAGAGAGAGAGAGAGAGAGAGAGAGAGAGAGAGAGAGAGAGAGAGAGAGAGAGAGAGAGAGAGAGAGAGAGAGAGAGAACTCAGAGTGATGGAGGGACGAGAGAGATATGGAGGAAAACAGCCGAGAAAAAGGAGGGTCTCGAAACACAATTGTCTTAGAAGATCAACAATCAGGGAGACGAAAGCCGCCCTGATAGGCTGAAGATATTTTGGTTGATAAGGAGGATAAAAAAGGAGAGAGAGAGAGAGAGAGAGAGAGAGAGAGAGAGAGAGAGAGAGAGAGAGAGAGAGAGAGAGAGAGAGAGAGAGAGAGAGAGAGAGAGAGAGAGAGAGAGAGAGAGAGAGAGAGAGAGAGAGAGAGAGAGAGAGAGAGATGAAGAGGTTATCAAATATTCAATCCTTATAGTTTGTTGTTGTATCAGTGAGGTAATATCTATCCTTCTTCTCCTCCCTCCTCCTCCTCCCCCAAGACCTTTCCTCCCCCTTATCCTTCATCCATCCATCCTCTCTTCCTCCTCCTCCTCCTCCTCTTCCTCCTCCGCCTCCGCCGTGCAATTCTGGTCTCCTAATTACAGGAAAGACATTGAATTACTTGAGAGAGTACAGCGCCGCGCCACGAAGATGATACCATCACTGAGGATGAAGCCCTATGAAGAGCGACTCGAGCGACTCAACCTCTTCACGTTGGAAAAGAGACGACTGCAGGGAGACGTGATACAAGTCTTTAAGTACCTGAACAAGCTCAGCAACGTTGATAACTCCAAACTCTTCACGCTACAAACCAACCTGAGAACAAGAAACAACGGAAAAACAATTCAAGCAAAGCGATGCAATACCGACATCGGCAGGAGTTATTTCTCGAATAGAGTTGTGCGCCACTGGAACAGCCTTCCTGCAGAAATGGTTAGCGCAGAGACCATCAACTCCTTCAAGAAACGCATTGATCCCCACTTTGCTGCATCGGGAGTGAACTGAACGTACCCAAGAGTAGATACATAAGTGCTTTAATCCTTCCCCGCAAGCCACTCCTATGGCAAACGGATTGATTAAATCACTGAACGCAGGCAGCCGAGTAAAGAGCCAACAGGCTTTCTGCTGCCTGCTAGTCCATGTTTCCATGTTTCCTCCTCCTCCTCCTCCTCCTCTTCCATCCACTCCATTTTTTCATCCTTTCCTCCATTCATTTTTTCCTCTATCAGTTTTCTTCTTTTTTTCATTTCTTCTCCAACGTCCTTGTCTCCCTCTCCTCCTCCTCCTCCTCCTCCTCCTCCTCTTCCTCCTCCTCCTCCTCTCATTCTTATCTGTCCTCCATTTATAATACATCACGTTATACTGCATTATACTTTCAATACATTGCAGCCTAAAAAGAGAGACTTCCCATAATAGGAAAAGACGTATTTTGAATAGAAATAATGAGGAGGAAGAGGAAGAGGAGGAGGAGGAGGAGGAAGAGAAGGAGATGCAAAAGGAGAGGGGATAAAAAGGAGATGAGAAAGAAAAAAGAAGGCAGATTTCGTTTGGCATGAGGACAAAACAGAGAAAGTGTGTGTGTGTGTGTGTGTGTGTGTGTGTGTGTGTGTGTGTGAGAGAGAGAGAGAGAGAGAGAGAGAGAGAGAGAGAGAGAGAGAGAGAGAGAGAGAGAGAGAGAGAGAGAGAGAGAGAGAGAGAGAGAGAGAGAGAGAGAGAGAGAGAGAGAGAGAGATTTACATAGAAAATCAGAGCACACAGACCCCATGGTCCAGACTAGGTGGTCTGTCCTTAAACCTAAGTGATTCTACATTAATCAGAAGGCTCCAAAACGATGCATTTCAACTCTAGTTGATATTAAGTTGATGGAAGTAACGGTTGAGCTTGTTTTTGTAGGAGTCAATCGTGTTACACTGGACCACTGACGGTGGGAGCTTATTCCATTCTCGCACTACAACGTTAGTGAAGAAAAATTTGGTGCAGTCTGAATTTACTTGTCTACATATGAGTTTTACGCCATTGTTCCTCGTACGCAAAGTGTCATCGATCATAAACAATGTTGATCTGTCTACATTCGTGAAACCATTAAGTATTTTAAAACATTCGATCAGTTTTCCTCGGAGGCGACGTTTCTCAAGAGAGAACATGTTAAGGGTGGAAAGCCTTTCTTCGTAAGATTTGTTGCGCAAGGAAGGGATCATTTTTGTTGCCCGACGCTGAACACCTTCTAATTTAGCAATGTCCTTTGCATGGTGAGGAGACCAAAACTGTACCGCATATTCCAAGTGGGGTCTGACTAAACTATTGTAGAGTGGAAGTATTACATCTTTATTCTTGAATAAAAAGTTTCTTTTAATGAAGCCCAACATTCTGTTCGCTTTATTTGCTGCATCGATGCATTGCTGTGAGAATTTGAGGTTTGACGCGATTTTGACCCCCAAGTCCTTAACGCATTGAACGCTTTTGAGTTTAAAGCCGCGCATTTCGTAATCGAACTTCTTATTCCTTGTTCCAACTTGAAGGACTTGGCACTTGTCTACTTTAAAGGGCATCTCCCATCTATCAGACCAAGCTGAAATTTTGTGCAAATCCTCTTGGAGGCTTTGCCTGTCTTCGTCAGTATGAACCGAGTTACCAATCTTTGTGTCGTCTGCAAATTTACTAATGCGATTATTGAGTCCGACATCCACATCGTTGATGTAAATAATGAAGAGCACTGTGCCAAGAACCGAGCCCTGAGGGACGCCACTAGTGACCGGCGCCCACTCTGAGTTAAATCCGTCAATCACTACTCTTTGTTGTCTGTTGCTCAACCAATTCGTGATCCATTGGTGTACTTGACCGTCAATACCTATTTGCTTTAATTTGTAATTTATGATGTGGGACTTTGTCAAACGCTTTCTAGAAATCAAGATAGACTGCGTTCAGTGATTTGGTTACGTCATAAATCGTGAAGAGGTTGTTATAAATGGTTAATAGGTTTGATAGGCAGGATCTTTTGTTACGGTAGCCGTGTTGTGAGTCCCCAATTAAAGAGTGGCTTTCAAGGTAACTCACAATTTTGTCTCTAATTATGATCTCAAGTAGCTTACCTACAACCGAAGTCAGACTAATGGGCCTGTAATTACCTGGTAGTTTTTTGTCTCCTTTCTTAAAAATCGGTGTCAAGTTAGCCTTTTTCCAATCCGAAGGGACGATGCCTTGTCGCAAGGACATATTGAATATGGTTGTGAGGGAAAAGACTATTTCGCTCTTTATTTCTTTGAGCAGAGTAGGATATACTTTGTCAGGTCCAGGACTTTTATTTGTTTTCAGTGATTGGAGGGCTTTAAGGACTTCATCGGTTGTTATTTCAAAGTTAGGCAATGCATGCTCAGGATTTACATTAGTACTGGTGTTGGTGGTAGTGGTTGGAGGATTGTTAGTATTAAACACCGAGGAAAAGTAATTGTTTAATAGGTTTGCAACGTGTTGGCTGTCAGTCACTAGTGCATCGTCGCTGTTTGTTAGGGGTCCAATTCCACTTCTGATCGCCTTTCTGTTGTTTATGTAACTGAAGAAGGATTTCGGATTATTTTTACAGTTTGCTGCAATATTTTCTTCATATCTACGCTTTGCCTGACATACTAATCTTTTTACTCGTCGCCTGGCATCATGGTAAAGTCTAATGTTTTCGGGCGTGCTTTGCTCTTTCTTTAGCCTGTAAAACAATTTTCTCTTCTTGACTGAGTGTTTAATTTCGCTGTTAAACCAAGGTGGGCTTTTATTAGTGTTACTTCGCTTCTCACACAAAGGGACGAATGTGTTCTGCTGAGTGAGTAAATGATTTTTAAAGCTTAGCCAGGCGTCCTCTACATTACCGTCATCTGATAGTTGCATTTCTATTAGTTTTCGTCGGATTTTACGAAGTTAGCTCTTTTGAAATCGGGCACCTTTACTTTATTTTCAGTTACTGATGTTTGAGTTCTAAGGTCGACGCGGACTAATTTATGATCGCAGGAACCGAGGTGTTCTCCTACCGTGACATTACTGACTAGGTTATCTTGGGTCGTTATAACAAGGTCTAGTATGTTATTTTGTCGAGTTGGTTCAGAAACCATTTGGCTTAGATAATTTTCTTCAAAAAATTCGATCATTCTATGTGACTCGCCTTCTGTACCATACAGTGTCGCCCAGTCTCCTAATATCAGTGAGTCGCTGTTATTAAGTTACTACCTTAAAACGCTGTACATTTCAAGATCGGCATCGAGTGATTGCTCCGGAGGCCTGTAGGTGACAGATATATTTAAATTGACCTTTGCAATGTTTACTCGTTACTGTCTCCTGGTGTTCTGTCAGTGGGTTGCAAATAGCTTTTGACAAAAAGGGCGACACCACCACCCCTACGGCTTACACGATCTTTGTTGAAGAGTTTGTAGCCATCTGTGTTGTATTCTGTACTTAAAGAGAGAGAGAGAGAGAGAGAGCAGGTAGACAGACAGACAGACAGAGAGACAGACAGAGAGACAGTGGTAGATAAATATTTGTATTGTAGATGTAAAAAAAAAAAAAAGATGTGTCGTGCTGATTCGTGTTATGGTATGGAATTTCAGTGACGGCCGGAGTCTAGGAAAGGTAGCGGGCTTAAGATTAGGATGGGGACTATAAAGGAAAATGTCGTAGGGGACCTAACCATCTTTAGCCCGTTTTCACGTATTGGCACCTTAGTACGCTGTATGAGAAGCCTCGCCCATTTTTCCATCCTTTCCTTTATTCATTTTTTCCTCTATCAGTTTTCTTCTTTTTTCTCATTTCTTCTCCAACGTCCTTGTCTCCTTCCTCCTCCTCCTCCTCCTCCTCCTCTCCTGGTATTTTCATGGACTGTTTGATGATCCTAGTGACAGTTTTTCTCAATTTCTGCATCACGAACGAGAAAATCACCCACGAAAACCCGGTTAATCTTCTCTTCAGCCTTGGAAAATACTCGTAATGGGAGCCCGATACGTTTCAGAATATGACCTAGACTTACTCGGTTGATAAGGGAGGGCTTAAGGGGGAGGAGGGAAAGGGAGATAAAAAGAAAGGAGGAAAAGAAAGAAGAGGGATAGGAAAGTCAGATAGATAGATAGATAGATAGATAGGTAGATAGAAAAATGAGGGAGTGAGGGGAAGGGGGAGACAGTCGGCACAGATCCAATGAACCTACACCAAACAACTATACACTCCTACTGCCTTTCCTTCTCCTGCACCTGTTGTTTCTCCACTAACTCACTTCATCTTTTTGCTATACCTTTGATAAAAAATAAATATGACGAGGGAAACTTTTTTGTATTTACCTTATTTCTTATTAAGGTTTTCTGCAGATTGGAATGTGTTGGAAAGAAAGGTATGTAGGTATGCAGTCTCTCTCTCTCTCTCTCTCTCTCTCTCTCTCTCTCTCTCTCTCTCTCTCTCTCTCTCTCTCTCAAAATAAACCCGTGCTTCTCATCCGCATAGTCACACAAACAATGGCAAATCCTACAGTACACACACACACACACACACACACACACACACACACACACACACACACACACACACATACCTCCCTCCCTTAGTAATCCTACTCCTCCACTCCTTTCATTCTTTCTCACCTCGTCCTCCTCCTCCTCCTCCTGCTCCTCCTCCTCCTCCTCCTCCTCCTCCTCTTCCTCCTCCCACGTCTTCCTACCTGTAGATCAATGGCACCTTCGATGTGTACCTCTAACCTGGAATTGTTTCTTATTTTTTTAAGGGAAACTACGTGATATTTATAAGAGTCCAAAGAAAACGGGAGAAAAAGACTAAAGGGGTGAAGAGACGACGAGTATGAGCAATGACAGGAGGAGGAGGAGGAGGAGGAGGAGGAGCAGGGGGAGGAAAGAGAGAGAGAGAGAAGAAAAGAGCAAAGTTTGAAGAGAAGGAGAGTGTTTTAAGTTTTCGCTTTCCTCCGTGTGTGTGTGTGTGTGTGTGTGTGTGTGTGAGAGAGAGAGAGAGAGAGAGAGAGAGAGAGAGAGAGAGAGAGAGAGATTTACATAGATATTCAGACCACATAGGCTTTTGCTTAGCTGACAGCATCAATCATAAATAACAAGTAACGGGAAGGCGGTGGCTGAGAGGTTAGCGTGACGACGACGCGGCCCTGACGACGCCCGGTGCCACAAGCCGGGATTTTTCAGTCACCGCCGAGTGGCCTAAAACTACCCACATGCTATCCAGAAGGGTACTCTGAAAAAAATGGCACCGGTAAAAATGGCACAGGAATAAAGAGCACTGAGAAAAATGTCCCCTTAAAAAATGGCACAGGAATAAAGAGCACTGAGAAAAATGTCCCCTTAAAAAATGGCACAGGAATAAATAGCACTGAGAAAAATGGCCCCTTAAAAAATGGCACAGGAATAAATGGCACAGAAAAAAAGGCACCGGAAAAAATGGCTCAGGAATAAGTGGCACTGGGAAAAATGCCACTGGAATAAAATGACACCGAAAAATATGCCACAAAGTTTGACGTAGGAAAAAATGGCACACAAAAATATTTGCATGCTATGGCATGGGTTTGAATTACTGCAGGTATCAATTACGGGTTTCGAACATTTCGCCATCGTGAATATATTCACCAAACTGCCTGAGCAATGGAAAAAGAAGCTCAGGCCAATTTCGTGTCTCAAGAACATTGTAAAAGACTCATTCGACATCACCAATGCGCCAGTCAACCTCGTGACCCTGCTACACTACAGGAACTTGTTATTTCAGGTGAATAGGCGTCAACTGGTGGACCAGAACCACAACCATTCCCAATATCTGACAATGGTCCAGACATTGACAACGTATTATTGCTCTTGCTAGTGAGCAGACACTGCGACTGTTAGCGAGATCTGGTCTCTGGATGATGGGCGGAAATGTTGCCATGGCCTCTGAAGCTGAAACAGTTATTTGTCATTCGTTTTCCTCTCGGAGACACTGCTGTCTCCGTTGTTTATACATTCCTGCAACACAAGACCCAAGACACTTATGAGAAACTTTCCAAGGCAGTTCTGATAAATGTGGAGAATATCTCCTGAATCCAGACCCTTTAACCGTTATGCTCGACTTCGAACAAGCAACTCAACAAACCATCCCAGCAATTCTCAGGACAGAAGTGACCATTCGTTGTTGTTTCTACCACTTGACTTAGTCATCCTTGAGAAAAATACAAGTGCTGAGACTGTCTACTACCTACAGGGAAAGTGAGGAAATAAAGTTGTTTTGTGGTATGGTACAGTCTAGCTTTTCTTCCTCTCGAGAATATTTCTGCTGGCAAGACTTAACTAAAAAAAAAAACTCCAGAGGACGTGGAGCCTTTCGTTACCTACTTCGACCAGAGTTTTACATAACGGGAACTTATCGGCGTGGCCAGAGACGGCACGATGATAACGAGGCCCAAACAATTCAGCTCCGTCGCATTCCTTACCGTGTCATTTTTTCCTACGCCGAAGAATATGACATTTTTTTCCTGTGCCATTTTTTACGGTGCCATTTTTTTTCTACATTCGTCAAGAAGACCACTTATCAACCCCGACTCCATATTCTCTCTCTCTAAAAGAGAGGGTCATTGATAAGCTCCGGGGGGCAGCATGAGCCAAGCAGGATGGCGCCACTATAAACACTTACCTGCGCCACAACGGACTTGGACCGACCATCAGGACCCACCAAAAAAGCCTACCGGCGCCATAGGCGAAAACGTAAAAAAAAAAATAATAACTGCTGAAACACACACACACACACACACACACACACACACACACACACACACACACACACACACACACACAGAGAGAGAGAGAGAGAGAGAGAGAGAGAGAGAGAGAGAGAGAGAGATAAGGGCTGCAATTAGTTTGTTGTCGGCTAACAGTCTGTTCATTGTTTTGTTGGTTGCACCTCTCTCTCTCTCTCTCTCTCTCTCTCTCTCTCTCTCTCTCTCTCTCTCTCTCTCTCTCTCTCTCTCTCTCTATATCTCTCTCTCTCTCTCTCTCTCTCTCTCTCTCTCTCTCTCTCTCTCTCTCTCTCTCTCACTTTGTCTCTATATCTATCTGTCCATCTATTTATCTATTTACCCATCCATTTATCTATCCATCTATCTTCATGTCTATCTATCTGTCTATCGATCTATTTTTCCCTCCCTCACTTTCAAGCGTGTAATCCCCAACTAATCCTCACACAGGCCACAGTTTCCTTCCTTCTAAAATCCTCCTTCCTTCTCCTTCCTCGTCTTTTTTCTTATTCCTTCTTATTCCTTTCCTTCTTTTTTACTTCTCCTTCTCCTCCTATTCTGGATACCTTATGGAAGCATCCTTTTGCCATTCTCTTCTCCCATCTACTCGGCCAGCCACACGCATACGCCACCGCCACCAGCACAGCCATCACAACCACTACCAATATCATAACCCTTTCTCCAACTTCACCTTCATCCTCTATCATCACCATCAGTAAGCTAACTATTGTCTTCACTCTCTCACTCTCCTCACCATCATCGCCATCGCCATCGTCATCTCCCCCATCGCCATGCTCACTTCTATAATCACCAGTTCCATTGCATCTCTCTCTCTCTCTCTCTCTCTCTCTCTCTCTCTCTCTCTCTCTATATATCTATCTATGTTTTACCACTCCCACCACCACCACTATCACAACCACCACCACCACCACCACCAGTAGCAACAACAACAACAACAACAACAACAACAACAACACTCATACACTATCATCACCACCACCACCGCCGCCACCACCACCACCACCACCACCACCACCACTCTCACACCTGGCCTTTGCTACTCTTCCCCATCAGCAAGAGGCCCTTCTTCGCTTCCTCTGTTACCTGCGTCCCTTTTGTTCTCCTCGAATACACAAACACACACACACACACACACACACACACACACACACACACACACACACACACACACACACACACACACACACACACACACACACACACACACACACACACACAGATCGTACCAAGCTAATGATAATGAAAGTGATTATGTTGTGACGATTTAAACGCTATGAGGAGGAGGAGAAGGTGGAAGAGGAGGAGGAGGAGGAGGAGGAGGAGGAGGAGCGTAAGATAGTCATGTATTTGGAGAGAAAGATAATTAGCCGTGTGAATGCAGGTGTTAGAGAGATAGAGCTCACGAGGAG
>NC_066556.1:10982505-11065005 GCF_024679095.1 Eriocheir sinensis
GACAGACACGCAGACAGACAGACGGAGAGACAGATAGACCGAGACACACTCAGGCCGGCTTATCTTATCTACTCATACGGCCACGTGGAAGGATGATGATGATGAGGAGGAGGAGGAGGAGGAGGAAAAAAATGGAAGAGGAGGAGAAAGCGGAGGAGGAGCAGATAATACGAATGGGAGGAAAATAGATAAATCTTTTCTTTTCCTTTCATAAAAAAAATGATCTGTGTCTTTGTTGTTGATAGTGGTGATGTTGGTGGTGGTGTTATCTATTTTGCTGATATTGTGATTGTTATTGTTACCTATATTTATGTCAAGGCCGGTCTGGCGTAGGCTCCCGTGGGTCTTTTCCTCCCCTCTGCTCTGCCACACAGTCCCAACACCTATCTCTTCCTCTCATATGTCAGCTATAGGTAACATATGAGAGGAAAAAATAGGTGTTGGGATTGTGTGGCAGAGCAGAGGGAGAAATGGACCCGCGGGAGCCAACGCCAAAACGGACTCGACAATTTGGTTTCACTATAGTTTACTGATGACGACAATAACAAGAATCTAAGAACATAAGTAGTCTTCAAGAGATCAGTTGGCCTACACCGGGTTGCAGTTTTTCAACCCCGTGAATCGTTTTTGTCATTCTGGTGTGCACTGATTCTAAAATGTTGATGGCCATTCTTTGACCGGACCAGGACTGCACTGAATAAATGATTTTTTTTTTGTTTTATTTTTGTTGCATTATTTGCGGCGGTAGTCTTCTTCCGGGGGGGGGGATGGTCGGCCCAGCCCGTTCTGGCGCAGGCGAGTGTTTATAGTGGCGCCATCTTGCATTGATGAGATGAGGTCCATATAATGCTAAGTATAGTTTAAGGATGACTTCACAACTTAAATAGATGACACTTCTTAAAACGAAACCCAATAACCTATTTGTGCGATAGTAAGGGTCGTATTATCAGACATTTCGTTGCCCAAGAACACATATTTGACAAGGCTTTCGTAGGAGTTGTGGGCATTTCCAGAAGTAGTTTTATGACCCCTGTGGTAGTTTGAACCTTCTTCTGTACCGTGAACCTAAAGAAACACTCATTAGAACCCGATTGACCCCCTCTTTGACCTTTAGAAATAGTTGATGTGAGAAGCAAAAGTGTCTTAAAATACCAACCTAAACTTCAGTTGTTCGTTGGACTTATATCAGAGCTCACTAAAAACCCTAAATCTCTCTCACATGTGGACCTACATAGGGGGTCGTCATTCTTACGTCATTCTTTCGCTCAGAATACTACACATGAAGACACATAACTCCATCTGCCACTTCACCGCTCAGTCACACACGATGATAGTGACGATGTTGAGTTTATACCACAAAAATAGACAAATGTTCTCCTCCCCTTCCTCCTCCCCCTCCTATTCTAAACTTAAATACTGGAAAAGTAAAGAAAGAATAGAAAATAGATAAAGGGAGGAAGAGGCTTTGTTGATAGAAGACGAATGGAAAAAGGAGGAGGAGGAGGAGGAGGAAACATGGAACTATGGAAATGCAGGCAACAGAAAGCCTATTGGCTCATTACGAGGTTGCCCGCTGTGGTGATTTAATCTGCTAGACAGTCAATTGGTGCCCGCAGAGCAGATGGAAGCACCTTGGTATTCAACTTGCTCCTGACGCAACGACATGACGGTCGATTCTATTTTTAAATGAGTTGATAGTATTCGCATTTACTCCTTTTGAGGGAAAGTTCTTCCAATGGCGGCTGACTCGATTTGAGAAGAAACTCCTGCCACTGTCCGTACTGCATCACCTTGCTTGAATTGGTAGACCGTTATTTGGAGGAGGAGGAGGAGGAGGAGGAGGAGGACAAGGAGGAGGAGGAGGAGGAGAAGGAGGAGGAGGAGGAGGAGGAGGAGGAGGAGGAGGAGGAGGAGGAGGAGGAGGAGGAGGAGGAGGAGGAGGAGGAGGAGGAAGAAGAGAAGAAGGAGAAGGAGGATGACGAATAGGAGGAGGAAGAGAGACTGAAGACTGATGGTGAGGTGAAGGAACAGCCAGAAAGGGAGGAAAAATAGGCAATGTAAGGGGAGAAGACTGAAGCGAACAGAATGGCAGAATGGAGAAGGAGGAGGAGGAGGAGGAGGAGGCACCGTTTGAGTCAGTACTGATGTGGCGTTAAGTGGACCTGATGGTGTCTTTAGGAATCGACATGCTGTTACTATTAATACCGAGGCTAATTATAAGGGCGGTGTATTGATGGCTTTTGTACTTATGCTGCTGCTACTACTACTACTACTACTACTACTACTACTACTACTACTACTATTAATACTACCACCACCACTAATAATAATGATAATAATAATTTAAACTTGATCATCGGTCCCCTTATCATGTGTGAACAGACTGAACAAGAGTCGAGTTACGGGAATAGTAAAGTGTAATAATGGAGGTTAAGTGCACTCACACACTCATATGCCTTTGAAGTACACCGTCCACCAAGACCGTGAGACTATAATAATAATAATAATAATAATAATAATAATAATAATAATAATAATAATAATAATAATAAGAGAGAGAGAGAGAGAGAGAGAGAGAGAGAGAGAGAGAGAGAGAGAGAGAGAGAGAGAGAGAGAGAGAGAGAGAGAGAGAGAGAGAGAGAGAGAGAGAGAGAGAGAGAGAGAGAGAGAGACGCTGTTTAGCTGCTGTCAATATTCAAGCCGCCCTCCCCGCGCCACCCACGCCTACCTCCCACACCCACACACGTCTTCTTACTCCCCTATCAGCAGCACCGGGAGGAGGAGGAGGAGGAGGAGGAGGAGGAGGAGATGCTGCGATATTAAAACACTCAGTAAGGCAGCATCATGTCTTCTTCCTCTTCATGGTGTTCATTATCCCCATCGTCAGTTTAATTGCTAGCGTTGTTCTCTTCTTTTTCCTTCTTTTCCTCCTCCTCCTCCTCCTCCTCCTCCTCCTCCTTTTCTCTGTCTTTCTTGGTTTCTTCTTTTCTTCTCGTTATTTTCATTATTGGTATAGTTATTGTTATTGTTATTATCATTATTATTACTGTTATTATTATTATCATTATTATTATTACTATTATTATCATTATTATTATTATTATTATTATTATTATTATTATTATTATCATTATCATTATCATACTACTACTGCGTCTCCTCCTCCTCTCTCTAACCTCCATGTAGCGGAGATGACAGCTGTGGTTTGATTCATGACTCTCTCTCTCTCTCTCTCTCTCTCTCTCTCTCTCTCTCTCTCTCTCTCTCTCTCTCTCTCTCTCTCTCTCTCTCTCTCTCTCTCTCTCTCTCTCTCTCTCTCTCTCTCTCTCTCTCTCTCTCTCTCTCTCTCTCTCTCTCTCATCTGTATTATCATCATCATCAGTAACATCATCGCATTCGTCATCGTCGTCACCATCGTCACCTACATCATTACAGTAAACACTGGCATCGTCATTAGTACATTTCAAGAAACAAATATAATGAAAAATAAACATAAAAAGTCATACAAAACAAACAAACAAAGAACCTACGCGCAGCTGTTTCTTGAGAGAGAGAGAGAGAGAGAGAGAGAGAGAGAGAGAGAGAGAGAGAGAGAGAGAGAGAGAGAGAGAGAGAGAGAGAGAGAGAGAGAGAGAGAGAGAGAGAGAGAGAGAGAGAGAGAGATGTTTGTTACTCTCCACGTTCCATTTTCCCTTCTCGTCCTCCTCCTCTTCCTCCTCCTCGTCCTCCTCCTCCGCCTCCTCCGCCCTCTCTCTCTCTTTCTCTCTCCTCTCTTTCTTTCCCTTCCAGCCCTATTTCCTGACGGCTCTCAAAATGTTAATTCCATTCGCTAGTGGCCGAAGAGTTACCGGGTTCTTGTTTATTTGTGTTTTGATTCGTGATTTATAACAGTGACTGAGATTGAGGTGTTAATTAAATATCTTCTTATTCTCATTAGTATTCAACAAGTGGTTTATATAGACACGTGTTCCACATCGCCAATTAGCATCAGGTTGTAAAGTTTAATTTCGTCTCTGTCTGTCTGTCTGTCTGTCTCTCTCTCTCTCTCTCTCTCTCACACACTCTAGATTACAAAACTTTTTAACCACGAACTTCCACATCTCACTTTTTTGGATATGAATGTCTATCGCTCTCAATTAGTTTTCCGAACACACCCACAGAAAAAAGTGCCACCGAAAATACCCACCCACACACTCTCTCTCTCTCTCTCTCTCTCTCTCTCTCTCTCTCTCTCTCTCTCTCTCTCTCTCTCTCTCTCTCTCTCTCTCTCTCTCTCTCTCTCTCTCTCTCTCTCTCTCTCTCTCTCTCTCTCTCTCTCTCTCTCTCTCTCTCTCTCTCTCTCTCTCTCTCTCTCTCTCTCTCTCTCTCTCTCTTAACATCCGTTATTAAGACAGCAAAGAAAATGTATGTAAATACGAGATTAAGTCAAAATATAGGGAATGCAAGAAGAATTTAGCAAACTGTGGATGATCTACTTGGAAGAAATAAATCGAATCAAGCAGCCTCATTTTCACATAATAACAAAGATCTAACGGATAATTTTGAAATAGCTGAGACTTTTAACGATTATTTTTTTCAATATTCCTATTAAGCTGGCTGAAAATATACGACCTACTCCCCATTCATTTGATTATTACCTTCCAGAACCTGTTCAATACTCACTTGATTTTGAGCCAACAACGCTGACCGAGGTAACTAATATTATAAAGGAACTTAAGGTGGCATCTCCTGGTCATGATGACATTTGTATCAAAATTGTAAAGATATGTTCAACTGCAGTTTCACCTTTCCTTGTGCATATAATTAACAAGTCATTTGCTGAGGGCCACTTTCCAAAGCCACTCCAAGTAGCAAAAGTCATCCCAGTGTGTAAAAAAGGTAAAAAAATCAGCGTGCACTAACTTTAGGCCAATATCAATATTACCGACACTTAGTAAAATATTTATAAAAAAAAATAGTTGCTAGTAGAGTAATGAATTATCTAAATTTACATTTTTTCGTTAACAGACTGTCAATACGGATTTTGTCCTAAATTTTCAACCGATTTAACTATACAAAAACTTTGTCAGAATATTTACGATACCATAGATCAAAAAATGTTTCAGGTAACATTTTTTTGCGATTTCTCTAAAGCATTTGACACTATTCCACACTCAATTTTGTTGCAAAAAATGTTAGTTAATGGATTCAGAGGAAAACTCATGATTGGTCTAAAAGCTACTTAAATAATCGGCAACAATATACTATTTATAATAACATTGTTTCTTCCACAAAACCTGTTAAATTTGGTGTACCTCAAGGATCAGTATGAGGCCCAATCTTATTTTTATTATTCATAAATAATATTGTCCATTGCAGTGATAAACTTAAATTTATTCTTTTTGCAGATGATAAAAATGTTCTCTTTCAAGACAGTAATCTTATAAATGTCCAAAATATTGTTAATAGTGAGCTTGTGAAACTATCTAAGTAAATAAGTAGTAATGAATTAACTCTGAATTATAACAAAACTCAGTACATGATTCATCATTCTCACATAAAGCTGCCGCATAATATCACTATCATCATGGATAATATAACTTTAACTCAAGTAAATGAAGTCAAGTTTTTAGGAATAGTTGTTGATAGCCACTTAACTTGGAAATCACACTTAAATGTTTTAAAAATGAAAATTTGTAGACTTATTGGTGTAATCTATAATATCAGAGATTTTTTGGATACAAATTCTTTAAAACTTATTTATTTTTCATTAGTATATCCTTATTTGTTATATGGGTCTTCTATATGGGGTGGGGCATTTAAAACTGATCTTGATAATCTTTTCGTCTTGCAAAAAAAATATATAAGAATCACGTCATACAAGGGTCGTTTTGCTCACACGTTTCCACTGTTTTGAGATTTCAAACTATTAAATACCAGATATTGTGCTATTACAAACAGATAAATTTGTCTACAATGCCTTAAATTCATTTTCGATTGATTGTGGATTTAGATATGCTACTCAAAATTTTACTAACAAAAGACCATACAATCTTAAAATTTCGTTTTGTAAGACGTCTTTTGCACAGAAAAGTATTATTTTTAGAGGTACAAGGTCTCGGAACCAACTTCCTCATGATATAAGAACTGCCAATATCGTATCTAGTTTTAAGTCAAAGTTAAATAAGAAAATGTTAGATAATTATCTTTGATTGTGAATTGATATGTATAGGAATGTTATGTATCAATGTGTTCATACATATATCTCTATTAATGCGTATTTACTGTACGTCTATATGCATATGCTTGTATGTGTAATTAGTAATGTCCGTCTAGAGGTATTTATCTATCAATATTCATCAATATATTTTGGATGGGTATATATATATATATATATATATATATATATATATATATATATATATATATATATATATATATATATATATATATATATATATATATATATATATATATATATATATATATATATATATATATATATATATATATATATATATATATATATATATATATATATATATATATATATATATATATATATATATATATATATATATATATATATATATATATATATATATATATATATATATATATATATATATATATATATATATATATATATATATATATATATATATATATATATATATATATATATATATATATATATATATATATATATATATATATATATATATATATATATATATATATATATATATATATATATATATATATATATATATATATATATATATATATATATATATATATATATATATATATATATATATATATATATATATAGATAGATATATATATATATATATATATATATATATATATATATATATATATATATATATATATATATATATATATATAGATATATATATATATATATATATAGATATATATATATATATATATATATATATATATATATATATATATATATATATATATATATATATATATATATATGTACTTGGATTTATGTACTAATCTAGTCATGTAGAATTATAAAATGTAAATGTAAGTGTATGATTAATATATAAGGTAAAACGTTATAATCTAAAATAAGTTAAAATGTTATAAGTTAACATGTTATAATGATCAATTACGACTGCTCCTAAAATTCATTATTAATGATTCTACCTCTGATTTGTAAAGGAGTTTCGACTCATCCGACCGATGTGTTCACATATGCATAAATATATTCCTGATTCTCTTTTTCTAATTGTTGTGAGCAATAAACAATATCAATCTCAATCTCTCTCTCTCTCTCTCTCTCTCTCTCTCTCTCTCTCTCTCTCTCTCTCTTTACGGATATGTATTATAATACCAAAAAACCTTCAACGTGTGTGTATGTGTGTGTGTGTGTGTGTGTTCGGTGATAATTATTTTTGATGGACAGGTCGCGAACTGGGTTTTCCCCCAATTATTCTTCCCCTCCTTTATCACCTGTGTTAATTACCTAAACCTGACACTGATTGCCCAACACTTGCCAAGGTAGCAAACACCACGCCTTCCCTATCCTCACTATTCCTTATCTTATTTATTTTCTATCCTATTCACCTTCCTCTATCCATTTACCCGTCACACCTCAGTTCCAAGAAGAATGGGTACAGGACGCCACTGACACCTAAACAAAGGCTAGGATAGAAGGAATAAATGGAAGCTGATAGAGGAAAAAGAGAAAGGTTGGAAGACGAAAAGAAGAATTGTGATTTAAGAGAAAGGTAATGGAAGGAGAGATAGAAGGCAGAAGATGAGTGAGGTGAGAGGAAGGAAATAAATAGATGGAGAAGAAAGGAAGGGAGGGAAGAGAGAAAGGGAGGGAGAAATTTTACGTGAGATCAGTGGAGTGAGGAAAAAGAGGAAATGATGGGAGGCAGGAGAAGGTGAATGGAGGAAAATAAGCTTGTATTGTTTGTGGTGAGGTGTGTGTGTGTGTGTGTGTGTGTGTGTGTGTGTGTGTGTGTGTGTGAGTGGGTAGGAGGGTGTGTGGGTGGATGTCGGTGGGTGGGAGGGTGTGTGACTGTGTGGGTGTGGGTGGACTGGGGGACTAAGTTTGTGGGTGGTTGTGAATGTGTTTTGGGGGGTTGGGGGATTTTTTTTTTTATTCATATTATTTACCCAAAGGAAACATTTATTTGTTTATCTCATCTCTCTTATTATTTATTCCTCACGTTGTTTCTCTATTTTCCGTACATTCTGTTATTAAAGGACTAACGAAAATTGTGATAAAGGCAGAGTCAGATGTAAAGCAGGGGAACGGGGAGGAATGAGTGGCTGCAGGGGAAAGGACCTCATTAAGATATGATAAATGATTAGCGTGCTCATTACTCGTCCTGCTAATATATTACTAATATAGTGATGTAGGATAAATCTGTTCTGGAAAGGGAATAAATCTTGCGTGTTCACATTGTCCATTATCGAAGCCGCCGAGTAATGTAAATGTGGCTGGCCGTGTCCGTAGACTTTAGCGCGTCGCTGCCTCGATAACGTTCGCCCTTAACATATTGTTTTCTTTGAAGGCATTGGAAAGGTGGCGATAATATGGTAGAAATCTTGCTCAGAAACCTGCAGATCAGTTTACTGGTGGTGAATGTGACAGAAAAATTTATGAGCCTATATTCTTGAACTAAATATAAACATTTTGTGGAAATCACAGAATTTGTTACATAGGCTCCAGAAACATTTGGAAATTTTGCAATAATGCTTTGTAACTGAAAACGAATGACGGTACCACTATTACTAAAAATAATACTACTGATGCAACTACTTCCACTTCTTATCCTTCACTCTCTCACCTGTCATCTCCTTCACTCATCAGCACACCCGTATCGGTACATCCACTTCGTTCCCATTTTACCGGACAGAACACACTTGGTCCTCCTCCTCCTCTACCCCACCCACAAGTAATTCCTCCTCCCTCTTTTTTTTTTTTTCCTTTATGGTCCAAAAAAAGAGATTCCTCTCCTCCCCCTCCCCCACCGGCCCTCGTCACCCCAGCAGGGAAGCACTCACCTATATTAATAAAAAGCCGTGTTTGTGTAAGTTTTTGTGATCAGATTTATGGGCGCGTTTAATGGCCTGATATTATGCTGTTACGTGGCCCGGCGCTGAAGAGCTTACGTTGGCTGTCTTGTCTTGATCGTGGTTTTGTTTTACTGTTATTATTGATTTTTTTTTTATTTGTTTGTGTTTGAGTTTATTTTCGCATATACCTGTTTTTTTCTTGGTTTTTGTTTGTGTTCCTGAGTATTTGTTTATGTTTGCTCTTTTATTTGTTTACATGTTCGTTGAATCATATATTTGCTTGTTGATGTGTTTGTCAGTCATCTCCCCTTCCCGCCTGTCAAAAGGAGTAAGATTATTGAAACTGGATTTATGAATTTCTACACGAATTATTATTATTATTATTATTATTATTATTATTATTATTATTATTATTATTATTATTACTATTATTATTATTAAATTTTTTTTATTATTATTATCATTAATATTATTTTGTAGCAGCAGTAGTAGTAGTATCGTTTTTAGTAGTTTCGTTATTATTATCATTATTATAGTTATTATTGTTATTATTGTAACTATAAAATATTACTATAACTATTATTATTATTGTCATTGTTATTATTTTTCCTATTTGTATCCGGTTCCAGAAAGGGTTCCCGCCTCGCGCGCCACCTCGAGTCTGTTATTGCATATTCGAGGTGTTATACTTCGCGGCTTATTAGAGGTAGGTTTATATTATTGTTGTTATTATTTTTATTATTATTATTATTATTATTATTATTATTATTATTATTATTATTATTATTATTATTATTATTATTATTATTATTATTATTATTATTATTATTATTATTATTATTATTATTATTATTATTATTATTATTATTATTATTATTATTATTATTATTATTATTATTATTATTACATTGTTCTAGTTGTTGTTGTTGCCCTTGCTGCTGCTGTTACTACGACTACTACTACTACTACTACTACTACTAATAATAATAATAATAATAATAATAATAATAACAACAATACTCTACTACTACTTCTTCTACAGCTAATCTTTCTGCTGCTACTACAGTGGAGCAAATATTCGCTATTACCAAGAAGGAAATCTTAATATCGGAGCAAACTTTCTCTCCCGCCATTTTTTATCTCCCCCTCCCTTCCACTCCTTCATTACCTATTCCTCTTTCGTCCTTCACTGCTACCTCCTTCATGCCTACCTTTCTTCTTCATTCCTTCTCCTCTTTCTCCTCCTTCTCTTCCTTTATTCCGCCGTCCATATCCTTCCTCCTCTTCCCTTCCCCCATACACACACATCCTTTAGGTAATTAAATGAATGTGTATTAAAGGTTTTCTGTGTATGGTTAAGAGGCAGGTGTGTTGTTTGCATATCCAATATATAACAATGGAAAGCCAACATTGTTATTTTCATGGTAGCTGCCTCCAAAGACGTGAGGAAAGAGTGCACGGGCCGGAACACGTGGGGAGGAGGAGGATGAGGAGGAGAAGGATGAGCTGATGGTGGTGGAGTAGGATATGAAGGTGGAGGAGGAGGAGGAGAAAATGTGAAGAATATAAAGAACAGATGCAGAAAATAAAAAAGAAGGCCGATGAGAGTGAGGAGAAAAAAGAAGAGGACATTTAAAGGAGAAGGAAAAATGAGAGATTGTGAGGTGGATGAGAATAAGAAATAATAATAGGATAAGGGGGAGGAGGAGGAGGAAGCAGAGTTAACAAGAGGGAGGAGGGAGAAAGATTTATAAATACATAAGAACAAAGAACATAAGGAGTCTGCAAATACTGCTCCTCGCGTCCTTCGCCATTAGAGACCCAGATTTAAACCTTTAAGCCTATTCTTAGATGGCAAGTTTTTTTTTTTTTAACTGCGATATTTTAAGAATATTAGTACCTCTATCTTTTTCTTTAGCATGTATGAATCCAACACCGATCTTGAGTGTTCGGCGCCACATGACCACAGTAGTTGCGGCGCCATGATTCATAGTCCAATAAATCAATCAATTTCAAACAGTGAACCAATTTTGCCGCCTCCCGCTGTACATATGCTGATATTTTAATGTTCATTCACTAGCAAGGAGACCAGAGCTGAACTGTATAAATGAGGTAAGGAATAGTTAATGCGAAATATAGTTTGAGGATAACTTAAGCGCTTTATTTTCTGATGCTCCTTGAAATTTATCCCAATACCTTTCATGAGCGATTCTTTAACTGAATGCGCTACTTCCTTGGACGGAGATCAGAGCTCACTAAGACGCCTAAATCCCTTTTACATCTAGACTTGCTTAGGAGAGCGTCATTTAAAGATATGTGAGGGGTAACTTCTTCCCCCGATCAGAATAACTAACTTCCTCACACGCAGCTCCTTGCCATACTACTTTCCCGCCCAACAATACAATATGTCTAGTTCGCCCTGTAAAACACTAGCGCCTTCCTACACCCGGATTACTTAGCTTCCTCACACTGAACTCCGTGTCATGTCACTTCCTGGCCCCATCATACAGCCGGTCAAGGTCGCCACGCAGTATACAAGGGTCTTCATCTGTTGTAATTAGTTTGCCGACCTTTGCATCATTCGCTAACTCACCAACCTCACCAATCACTAACGTAGGTGATAAGCAACAGTGAATCCAGGACTTAACTCTGTCAAACTCCGCTCGCCACGCAGCCGCAGTCAGATATTTCGATTGTTTTACTTTTTTTGTTTGGCCATTGCTTCCGACAGCTAAGCGACGCCCTCATCCCGTTCAGCACTTTTACATTTATTTCATGAGCATTTTTACCTTTTTTTTAGCAACTGTTGGTGACGTACTTTATCATATCCTATTAATTACCTTTTCTCTTGTGTGTGTGTGTGTGTGTGTGTGTGTGTGTGGTGTGTGAGAGAGAGAGAGAGAGAGAGAGAGAGAGAGAGAGAGAGAGAGAGAGAGAGAGAGAGAGAGAGAGAGAGAGAGAGAGAGAGAGAGAGAGAGAGAGAGAGAGAGAGAGAGAGAGAGAGAGAGAGCGTTTACCTGGTTATAGTATACAGACTCCTACATATCTTCTGATGTTTTCTATGTTCTCTTTTATTCCATCTTTCTTCCTTTTTGATAACTCCATTCTTCCTTTTATTGCACTATGAAACTAAAAGAACAAGTAGAGCATAATAGGTGATGGAGGAAGAGGAGGGGGTAGAGGAGGAGGTGGAGGAGACAAAAGAGGAGGAGGAGGAATTTAGGAAGGGGTTGTGCATGCCTTTCCCAGTATCGACATGTCCATTGACCTATTTACCTGTCCCTCTCGGCCCACGCCTCGCTCACCTGATCACTCCCTCCCACAGTCACCTCTTCTCTTCATATATAGGCCTCTCACCCCTATACACCTTCTGTTTCCCCTTCCTCCTCTTCCTCTTCCTTCTCTTCCTTCTCTTCCTTCCTCTCATCCTTCCTTCCTTCACTGTGTCACCTGAAAACCACGCCGCCCTCACCTGACCGCTCAGCCCTCCTCCTCCTCTTCCTCTTCCTTCTCTTCCTTCCTCTCATCCTTCCTTCCTTCACTGTGTCACCTGAAAACCACGCCGCCCTCACCTGACCGCTCAGCCCTCCTCCTCCTCCTCCTCCTCCCGCTCCTCCTCCTCCTCCTCCTTCAACCTCTTTCCCACCTGAGAACACATGACCGCCACGCCGTCCATGCCTGACCGCTCCTGCCAGCGCTTCTTCCTCCTATTCCTCCTCCTCCTCCTCCTCCTCCTCCTCCTCCTCCACGCTTTCATTCAGTAGTGATTATTTTGGTTTCTTGATGCTGTCCTATCTGTATGTTTTTTATGTGCTTTTTTTTTAATTCATTCACACAAGTCGATGTAGGTGAGGAGGTACACGAGCCACGGGAATACAGGGTGAGGGAAAAAATAGATAAAAGAAATATAGGGCAAGGACGAGAGAAAAGCCATCCAAATACAGCTTCAAAGGGAGAAAGACAGAAAGAGAGAGGGTGAGGGAAAGAGAAGAGAAAAGTAAGAAAGTTTCTGAAGCCAAGGACCAGTTTAATTTAGTTCCCGAAGGCGCCATTTTGATCACTCATACAGTCAACCTTTCAAACACTTCTCTTTTTACTATATATATTTTTTTTATCAATTATGCTCTGACGGAATAACGGTGAGGAAAAACGGAACAGGGTCACAGGAGGAAGACGCTATAAGGAATGAGGTGAGAGAGAAAGAGGGAGAGAGAGGAGGGAAAGGAGAGAGAAGACAAAGAAGAGAGAAGAGAAGGGTTTAAACAATAGACATTGGGGTGAGAGAGTATGGTATTCGGACAGAGAGAGAGAGAGAGAGAGAGAGAGAGAGAGAGAGAGAGAGAGAGAGAGAGAGAGAGAGAGAGAGATGGATTGCACAACCATGTTGAGAGGACAGCAGGCAAAAGAAAGGTGGGACGACAGGAGGAGAGAGAGAGTGATAGAGAAGAGAGAGAGAGAGAGAGAGAGAGAGAGAGAGAGAGAGAGAGAGAGAGAGAGAGAGAGAGAGAGAGAGAGAGAGAGAGAGAGAGAGAGAGAGAGAGAGAGAGAGAGAGAGAGAGAGAGAGAGAGAGAGAGAGAGAGAGAGAGAGAGAGAAGAGAGAGAGAGAGAGAGAGAGAGAGAGAGAGAGAGAGAGAGAGAGAGAGAGAGAGAGAGAGAGAGAGAGAGAGAGAGAGAGAGAGAGAGAGAGAGGGGGGGGGAGGGGGGGGGCAAGGGGGCAATACCTGTACACGTGGACACCTGGACGTCACCCTTAATCATTTTTGTCTACATTTTCATTGAGTTGCTTTCTATTAACTTTTGCTGCCATTTTTTTTCCCACACTCCCCAACCCTCCACATCCCATTTTTCCCTTTGTTCCCTTTTACCTTCCTCTCTTTCCCTTTTTTATCCTTGTCTGGCTATTTCTGTCCCACCTGTCCTCTATTCCGTCCCTGGCTCCCTCTCTCCCACCCCCTTAGTGCCCCCTGACCCACATGTTCTCTCAGGTGACTCACTCATTCACCTTGGCGACAGGTACTGATCAGCAGATGGCGGTGATCACTTTGGGAGACTGGCCGCTCTCTGGGCTGCTAAATTTATGGGGCTAATCATGAAGGTAATCACTGTTCACCCGGACACCAGCTCCGCGCGCACATTTTTCTGCAAGGGCCTCAGAAACGTCCTCAAAACAGAAACGTTTGCGTCTCCACTTGAAGTCGGTTTTAGAAGCTTAAATGAGGGAGACGCTAGGCCAGTATTTTTAGACGCTTCCTTCTCTTGCATCAATAATTTCTAAAGGCCAAGAAACAGGTTAAACGCGTCCCCATGAGTGCCTCTTTACGTTCATGACGCAGAAATTTTGTCAAACTACCACCAAGGTCATAAAACTACCCCTGGATATGCCCACAAATCATACGAGTACTTGTGCACCGAAATGTTTAAGAATATGACCTTACAATCTTCATATAAAGTCTTAGGCCTGTTCCTTAAAATGGACACGTTTGAGTCTCTACTTTAAGCCTGTTTTCGAAGCATGAGAGAGAGAGAGAGAGAGAGAGAGAGAGAGAGAGAGAGAGAGAGAGAGAGAGAGAGAGAGAGAGAGAGAGAGAGAGAGAGAGAGAGAGAGAGAGAGAGAGAGAGAGAGAGAGAGAGAGAGAGAGAGAGAGAGAGAGACGCTTTGCTTTTATCTTACAATCTTCGCATAAAGCCTCAGCAACGTTCCCTAAAATAGAAACGTTTGTGTCTCCACTTTAATTCTGTTTCCGAAGCATAAATGAGGGAGGAACGCTTTGCTCTTATCACCAATCCTCATTTAAAGGTTCAGAAAGAAACTGTCTTGCCTCTCCTTAAAGTCTTCCACGAAACCTGAACTAATAGCGCGTGTCTTCGCCTTCGCTTAAATTTTGTCGTTTTGGGTTGAATCAGGGTGAGGAAACGTATTGTCTCCAGAAATAGACTCTTGCTACTTTGAACCATCAGAAACAGCCGGTTGAAGTAAAAATACTCAGTCTCTCTTACGTTCCGGATTAGCATAACAGCATCAGCGTACGGCGATAAACACGATAGTTACCCAAGAAAAATAGCTGTTTCAGGACTGGCATAAAACGAAAGTGGTGCCCTCCAGCCTGCCCTCCTTCATAAAAAGACAAAGTAAAGGCAACACCCCCTCTCCTATAGTCCGCTTCTTTGCAAATATGGGGAATGTGTCAACGGGATTAAAGTTTTATGGTCTCTATCAAGTGATCTTCAGTTTTAAGGCCGGGAGAAAATGTAATCAGTATCCAATCACTACATTAGGCAAAGATAGAAAAGTAAAAAAAAAAAAAGCGTCCTCTCCTATAGTGCACTTCTTTGCAGTTAAGGTGAATGTGTCAACAGGATAAGAGTTTCATGGTTCTTATCAAGTGGCCTTCAGTTTTAACGTCGGGGGAAAATGGAAGTGGCGTCCTATTCCTACACTAGGCAATGATAGAAAAGTAAAGACAAGACTCCTCTCCTATAGTGCACTTCTTTGCAATTAAGGTGAATGTGTCAACAGGATAAGAGTTTCATCAGTCTTATCAAGTAGCCTTCAGTTTTAAGGTAGGGAAAAACTGGAAGTGGTGTCATCATAGTCACTCTTCAGACGGCCATCTTCGGCACTTTTTACAGGCACTCCACATTTTTAGAACCTCCATTAATTCCAGAGGGTTCATGAA
This sequence comes from Eriocheir sinensis, assembly GCF_024679095.1. NCBI lineage: Eukaryota > Metazoa > Arthropoda > Malacostraca > Decapoda > Varunidae > Eriocheir > Eriocheir sinensis. Next base: position 10,998,235 of record NC_066556.1, read on the forward strand.
CTTGCCCGGGTCTCCTACACGTGTCTGACCCTAAGCGTTGGTTTATTAGTGTTTGTTCTCGGTTCAGACCCGCGCACCGACCTTCCCTGTTTCCACGAAGGCGTTGAATCGGAATGGATTGAATCAGTGTACCCCTTTTAACAAATCTGAGTGCTAATCTCTATTCACCACCACAGCATTCAGTCTCACCCACATCATTCCCACAGTATTCAGTAGTAGTAACCGATCCCGAGCTACCCACTCATCGTCCCCTGTCTTCCATTTCCCTCCACCTCATCCTCCTTTTCCTCTTCTTCCTTCTATGTTATTTTCTTTTCCTCGGTCTCATCATTCCGGCTCGTCTACCGTCTTTTGCTGTTCCACTCGTACACCTTTCACTTCATCTACATATATGACCGTCTACTGCTATCGAAAATCTGCATCCTCCAAACCAACAGCTTCCAAATATCTGCCTTCTCTTATATCTGCTTCTAAATATCCCTCACACATCTGCCTCCTCCTGTCCAAAGCATTCAAATATGTGCCTCCTAACCAGTCGACAGCTTCCAAATATCTGCCTTCTCTTATATCTGCTTCTAAATATCCCTCACACATCTGCCTCATCCTGTCCAAAGCATCCAAATATTTGCCTCCCAACCAGTCCACAGCTTCCAAATATCTGCCTTTCTTATATCTGTCTCTAAATATCCCTCACACATCTGCCCCATCCTGTCCAAAGCATCCAAATATTTGCCTCCCAACCAGTCCACAGCTTCCAAATATCTGCCTTCTCTCATATCTGTCTCTAAATATCCCTCACACATCTGCCTCCTCCTGTCCAAAGCATCCAAATATCTCCCTCCTAACCAGTCTACAGCTCTCAAATATCTGCCTCTTCCAAAACAACACTCTCCATAAAATCTGCTTTTCCTTATATTTGCCTCCAGATATCCTCCAAACACCTGCCTTCTCTTCACATCATCCAAACACCTGCCTTCTCTTCACAGCATCCAAACACCTGCCTTCTCTTCACATCATCCAAACACCTCCCTTCTCTTCACAGCATCCAAACACCTGCCTTCTTTTCACAGCATCCAAACACCTGCCGTCTCTTCACAGCATCCAAACACCTTCCTTCTCTTCACATCATCCAAACACCTGCCTTCTCTTCACAGCATCCAAACACCTGCCTTCTCTTCACAGCATCCAAACACCTGCCTTCTCTTCACATCATCCAAACACCTGCCTTCTCTTCACAGCATCCAAACACCTGCCTTCTCTTCACATCATCCAAACACCTGCCTTCTCTTCACAGCATCCAAACACCTGCCTTCTCTTCACATCATCCAAACACCTGCCTTCTCTTCACAGCATCCAAACACCTGCCTTCTCTTCACATCATCCAAACACCTGCCTTCTCTTCACAGCATCCAAACACCTGCCGTCTCTTCACAGCATCCAAACACCTGCCTTCTATTCAGTCCACCAAAAACCTGCCTCCTAACCAATCCAACAGTTTCCTTATATCTGCCTTTCCCTATAACCGCCTTCAAATACCCCCCAAACACCTACCTCCTCTTCTCCTCAGCATCAAAATATCTACCTCTTACTAACCCACAGCTTCCAAATACCTGCCTTCTCTTATATTCTAGGAGCAGTAAGTAGCGGGCTCTTTTTTTCATTATTGTTTTCTTTTTTTAACGCCCTTGCACTGTCTCCTCTGCTGTGAAAAAAAAAATATCTGGCTCCAAATATCCCCCAAACACCTGCTTCCTCCTGCCCACAGCTTCCGAATATCTCATCCTAACCCACATCACTGCCACAAAACTTTTCCATCTACACTCGTCTGCTACGCTACACCTTTTTTTTCTCCTTCACTCCCACGCTGCACGACACTGACCGCCACCTCACCACTACCAGTCAGCCAGCCACCCATCTTTATTTGTCCACCTCCCTCCCATCTTAATCATCTGTCTACCTCATCCTGTCACCTGTAAGCCCATCACCATGAAATACGAGTCTAGATATATTCCCATCTTTATTTGTCCACCTCCCTCCCGTCTTTATCATGTCTGTCTCGTCCTGTCACCTGTAAGCCCATCACTGTCAACAATGAGTCTAGATATATTCCCATCTTTATTTGTCCACTTCCCTCCCGTCTTTATCACCTGTCTGCCTCGTTCTGTCACCTGTAAGCCCATCACTGTCAAATATGAGTCAAGATATATTCCCATCTTTATTTGTCCACTTCCCTCCCGTCTTTATCACCTGTCTGCCTCGTCCTGTCACCTGTAACCCCATCATCATATACTAGTCTCGATACATACTCCCATCTTTATCTGTCTGCCTTCCTTCATTCTTTGCTGTCTATCTGTCTGGACGCACATTGCACCCATCACCTTCACCCTTATCAACCTATTTCATCACCATTCCATCTACAGTCACCACCCGTCAACCCCTCCCATCATCAGCTCACCCTACGCCTACTATCATCACTACCCCGCTACCTTACCCTTCACCGCCTCTCCACCACCACCTTATCCACTTTACGATCACCTCCTACCCCGTCACCACCCTACCGACACTTACCATCACCTACCCCGTCGCCTTGCCTCTCAGGTTGGTATTGTCAGATGCTCCCACCCCTCACACCAACTATTTCCAAAGGCCATAAAGGAAGTTAATCGAGTTCTAATGAGTGTTCTTTTAGGTTCACGGTACAGAAGAAGGCTCAGACTACCACCAGGGTCATAAAGGTAACCCTGGAAATGCCTAAAACTCCCACGAAAGACTAGTAAATTATGTGTTCTTGGGCGTAGAAATGTTTAAAAATATGGCCCTCAGCCCCTCCCATCACCGCCTCACCGCCACACCGCCACCACCATCACAGCCCGTCGCCTCGCCTATATTGGCTAGCGTATAATTAGGGTAACTTGGACATCTAAGCCTTCATTTATCGAACTGTCGACGCAGAGAACTCAGATCCAACGTGACCCCTCCTCCTCCTCATCATCCTCTCCTCCTCTCCTCCTCTCCGTCTCACCCTAGCCCACAATCTCATATCCTGCGTCCCTTCCACTCTCATCGTCACCTTCCCTTTTTCTTTTGATTTGCACCCTTTCATCGACGCCCCCGCACCTAGTCCCTCGCATCCAGCAACAAATCAACGACATCAACAACAACAAAAGAGATCCTCACTCTCCCCTCCTTCTCCGCCTCCTCTTCATCATCATCCAGTGTCTCTCGTCTCTTTCATCTCGTTTCCAGCCCTATCTATTATTTTGTCGATCTTTCTGTTCTGGTTTCCTCGCCCTCATCACCTCGTCTTTCTATATCTTCCCTTTCTTCTATCATTTTTCGGGGGGGGTTTTCTCACCCATACTTTCACTCACCCTGTCTTGCACCCCCTCACCCTTGCACACACACACACACACACACACACACACACACACACACACACACACACACACCGAGCAGATAGACAGACAGCCACTTGGAATCGCTGATCTGATTGTTGTTACTCAATTACGGGCAACGGGATTCTTTTTGCGGGGCGTTGGATACTTTTAGCCGGCCATGAATTCTTTTTGTGCGTGCGTGTGCGGCGAGGTGGAAGCAGGTCCTTAGAGCAGGCGTGAGTGGGAGGCGGTACACTGGATAACAAGAAGGGAGGGAGGGAGGGAGCAGGAGGAGAGGAGAAAGAATGGAGAAGGCTCAAGGACAAGGGGGTAGAAGGGTAAAAGGGAGAAGAGGGGAAGGATAAGAGAAGGGGTAACTTATTAGAAGGAGAGAGGGAGTTAGATGTGAGTAGAAGGGGTGAAAGTGTGATTGGAGAGAGGGATGAGAGAAGAAGGGAGAGAGAGAGAGAGAGAGAGAGAGAGAGAGAGAGAGAGAGAGAGAGAGAGAGAGAGAGAGAGAGAGAGAGAGAGAGAGAGAGAGAGAGAGAGAGAGAGAGAGAGAGAGAGAGAGAGAGAGAGAGAGAGAGAGAGGAGAGAGAGAGAGAAGGAGGAAGAGGAGAAGGAGGAAGAAGAACAAGAAGAAGAACAAGAACAAGGATAAAAGCAAGAACAAGAAAAACAAGATTAAAAAGAACAAGAAAAGAAGACGCAAAAAGAAAGGAAGAAGAAGAAGAACAATAACAAGAAGAACAAAGATGAGAACAAGAACAAAAACTAAAAGAACAACAAGAGGAACGAGAAGAAGAACAAGAACAAGGATAAGAGCAAGAACAAGAAAAACAAGATTAAAAAGAACAAAAAGACACAAAAAGAAAGGAAGAACAAGAAGAACAATAACAAGAAAAACAAGGATGAAAGCAAGAACAAGAACAAGAACTAAAAGAACAACAAGAGGAACAAGAACAAGAACAAAATCAAGAAAAGACAAAAAAGGAAGGAGAAACATAATGATAAAAAAAGAGAAAGTGAAGAAGGAGGTAGAGAAGAAAGAAGAGGGAGAGGATAAGAAGGAAGAGGAGAGGAGAGGAGAGGGGAGGAGATGAGGGGAGGGGAGAGGCGGGAGTGTTAAGTGAGTGTGTAGGACTAGTTGTAATAATAGCAACATACTCTAATCATCGCTTCTCATCTCCTCCTCCTCCTCCTCCACCTCCTCCTCCTCCTCCTCCTCCTCCTCCTCCTCCCCGGCGTCATCGTCATCGTCGCACAAAACTTCAGCCTCGCCCATCACATTATTCCGTTTGATAAGGAAAAAAACTCGCTAATTAGCCACAATTACCTTGGGCTAATTTAAACTTGCATGAGTATGATTGCCGGCTGGAAGTTGGTACCCTCCACGCACCCTTCGCTTCCTCGCAGCCTCCCCCCCCTAACCCCCAACCCCCCTCCCCTCCCCCCCCTCTCCCCCGTCCGCAGCCGTCATGGGAGATAGAACACAACACAACAACACAATAACAACAACAACAACAGCCTCCTATATGAGCGTGTCTTAAGCATTAGAGCTGTGATGGGAAGGTGTGTGTGTGTGTGTGTGTGTGTGTGTTTCAGAGAGAGAGAGAGAGAGAGAGAGAGAGACCGACGGAAAGTATAATAAAATCGGGCCAACGATGTCCCATAAAACAAGATATTTTCGACAGGTAACAGATTTCCTTTGATTACCTGGCGCGGGTGATTAATAGGAGTTTGAGAGAGAGAGAGAGAGAGAGAGAGAGAGAGAGAGAGAGAGAGAGAGAGAGAGAGAGAGAGAGAGAGAGAGAGAGAGAGAGAGAGAGAGAGAGAGAGAGAGAGAGAGAGAGAGAGAGAGAGAGAGAAGCCTTAATCACCCTTCAGTCTTCACCCCTTATTCATTAACACATCCTCTTTCGCTCCTACAGTCATTATATTTACGGTATAGATGCGCGTGGCCTCGGTGGTCCTCTCCGTCACCTTGGCCCTTGAGCAATTACACCAATATAACCCATCCACCATTACCCATTAACACGCAGAGAGAGAGAGAGAGAGAGAGAGAGAGAGAGAGAGAGAGAGAGAGAGAGAGAGAGAGAGAGAGAGAGAGCACGAGAGAGAGAGAGAGAGAGAGAGAGAGAGAGAGAGAGAGAGAGAGAGAGAGAGAGAGAGAGAGAGAGAGAGAGAGAGATGAGAGAGAGACAGAGAGTGTGGGTAGGATGGGGTGAAGACATGATTGGGGTATGGTCGAAGTGGGGTTTGAAGTTGTGTGTGTAGGGGAGTTGAAATGGAGTGGGGGAGAGGATCATTTAGGGTGGAAGGGAATATGTGCGAATTGGGGTGGAAGAGAGCTGGAGGGGTATGTGGATGGGGTCGGAGTGAGGTTATGTGTGTAGGGGAGTTGAAATGGAGTAGGGGAGAGGATCAGTTGGGGTGGAAGGGGCTTGGAGGGGAATATTTGAGAGTTGGGGTGGAAGAGAGCTGGAAGGGAATATGAACGGGGCAGGAGTGAGGTTGTGTGTGTAGGGGAGTTGAAATGGAGTAGGGGAGAGGATCAGTTGGGGTGGAAGGGGCTTGGAGGGGAATATTTGAGAGTTGGGGTGGAAGAGAGCTGGAGGGGAATGTGGACGGGGGTAGGAGTGTGGTTGTATGTTCTAGGGGAGTTGAAATGGAGTAGGGGAGAGGATCAGTTGGGGTGGAAGAGAGCTGGAGGGGAATATGGACGGGGTAGGAGTGAGGTTGTGTGTATAGGGGAGTTGAAATGGAGTAGGGAAAAGGAACAGTTGGGGTGGAAGGGGTTTGGAAGGGAATATGGGCGAGTTGGGGTGTAAGAGAGCTGACAGGGAATATGAACGGGGCAGGAGTGGAAGGGTCAAAGGGTAGAGTGAAATGGAGTTTGAAGTGGAGTAAGGACAGGGCAGTGTTTGAGGGGTTAGAGGGGAAGCAGGGGCGGGCGGGGCTTGGGGCTTAACAGTCTGAACCCCGCGGGCTTAAGGGCTTTGCAACACACTGGCGCGTGGGCGTAAGACACTAAGAAACTTGGGTCTCATCCTAAGCTTGTGGATCTTTCTTATTACGGCCTTCATATTTCTTTTTTGCTTCTTCTTCTAATGTGTGTTTTTCCTGCACCGGATGGGTCGTTTTCTATATATTTTCTTCATTATTTTAAGTAGCAGATCTTGTCACGTTTCGCTCATTGCATATCACCTTGGAATTGAGGACTCGTTTTGTTTTATCTAGTGTAAGTTTGTTGTTTGTTCTACATGGGATGGGTCGTTTTCTATATCTTTTTTTCATTATTTTTAGCAGTGGATCTTGTCACGTTTCTCTCATTGCATATCACCTTGGAATTGAGGACTCGTTTTGTTTTATCTAGTGTAATTTTGTTGTTTGCTCTACATGGAATGGGTCGTTTTCTATATCTTTTTTTCATTATTTTTAGCAGTGGATCTTGTCACGTTTCTCTCATTGCATATCACCTTGGAATTGAGGACTCGTTTTGTTTTATCTAGTGTAAGTTTGTTGTTTGTTCTACATGGGATGGGTCGTTTTCTATATCTTTTTTTCATTATTTTTAGCAGTGGATCTTGTCACGTTTCTCTCATTGCATCTCACCGTGGAAATTAGAACTCGTTTTGTTTTATCTAATGTAATTTTTTTTGTTTGTCGTACATGGGATGGGTCGTTTTCTATATCTTTTCTTGATTATTTTTAGTAGCAGATTTTGTCACGTTTGCATATCACCGTGAAATTTAGGACTCATTTTGTTATTTATAGTGTAATTTTTGTTTTTCTTACATGGGAAGGTTCATTTTCTGTATTCATTTTTATTTACACTTTTTGGTAGCAGATCTTTTCGTTTCTCTCATTGCATATCACCGTGGAATTTAGGAGTCATTATGTTATTTCTAATGTAATTTTTCCGTTTTTTCATACGTGGGATGTGTCGTTTTCTGTATTCATTTTTCTTTACCTTTTTTGAGTCGTAGATCTTATGGTATTTATTTTTTTCTCATTGCAAATCACCGTGGAATGTTGGAATCGTTAAGTTATATCTAGTGTAATTTTTGTTTTTCCTACATAACATGGCTCGTTTTCTACATCTTTTCTTGATTTATTCAAGTAGTAGATCTCTTTGTATGCATGTTTCTCGTTTGGAATATCACCGTGGAATATAGAAATCATTAAGTTATATCTAGGGCAATTTTCACGTTACCCGCCTTCAGTTTTCTTTTATTTTTAATGGGGTATACGAACCATGTGGTACTTCGCTTCCTTATCTCCTTTAGTAGGATCTCGTTTATTTTGCTACTTCGCGAGGAGGCAAAAAAGACTAAACCTCATCGCGTTATTTTACATTGTTTTGTTTTTCCGTATTAGCAAAGGAGAAGGAGGTCGATATCATGTGAGCGAAAATTTGGGGCTGTATGGCTCATTTGAGGAGGAGGAGGAGGAGGAGAAAATGAAAGAGGAGATGGAGGAGGATGAGGAGAAGGAAATAAAGAAAAAGGAGAGCAAGAACGAAACAAGAAAAATAACAAAAACAAGAAGCAAAACAAAAAGCGCAACGAAAAAAGAACAAGAACAAGAAGTACAACAACAGCAACAGCAAGAAGAACAAGAATAGGACGAGTAGAAGTAGAAGTAGAAGAAGAAAAAGAAAGCCAGGAGGAAGAGGTAGAGGAAGAGGGCGAGGTGGAGGAGCTCTGAAATACCAACATAGGCCGCGGGAATTAATTATTTATGCTGAATGCCATAATTACATTTCGTCCTTCCCCTCCTTCCCCTAGCTGCTCCCTGGCTCGTCGCTGGAAAGGTAACGTTTTCTAATCAACGTAACATTAGCATTGGTTAGTCTCGTGCGTAGCTTTTTTTTCCCACCGACTTAGGATTAATTCATCCGCGTGGGGGGAAAGGACCGGGGCTAATTTGTGTATCCGTGAAGAAGGCGGAATGTATTGTTCGGCATACGTCGCGAGGAAGGGCGGAGGGGAGGAAGGAATGATGATGATGATGATGATGATGATGTTGATAATGGGAGTAGTGGTAGTAGTAGTAGTAGTAGTGGTAATATCACTAGTTGTATTAGTAGTAGTAGTAGTAGTAGTAGTAGTAGTAGTAGTAGTAGTAGTAGTAGTAGTAGTAGTAGTAGTAGTAGTAGTAGTAGTAGTAGTAGTAGTAGTAGTAATAGTAGTAGTAAAAGTGATAACAATAATAATGATAATAGTAGTAGTATAAGTAGTAGTAGTAGTAGTAGTAGTAGTAGTAGTAAAAGTGATGATAACAATAATAATGATAATAGTGATAATGATAATAGTACTAATATAAAAGTGGTACTATTATTGTTATTATTATTATTATTATTATTATTATTATTATTATTATTATTATTATTATTATTATTATTATTATTATTATTATTATTATTATTATTATTATTATTATTATTATTATTATTATTATTATTATTATTATTATTATTATTATTAGTAGTAGTAGTATTAGTAGTAGTAGTAGTAGTAGTAGTAGTAGTAGTAGTAGTAGTAGTAGTAGTAGTAGTAGTAGTAGTAGTAGTAGTAGTAGTAGTAGTAGTAGTAGTTGGGAGGAGGAGGAGGAGGAGGTAATAGTAGTAGTAGTACAGCAGCAACAGCAGTAGTAGTATTATTAGTAGTAGTAGTAGTAGTAGTAGTAGTAGTAGTAGTAGTAGTAGTGGTAGTAGTAGTAATAGTAGTAATAGTAGTAGTAGTAGTAGTAGTAGTAGTAGTAGTAGTAGTAGTAGTAGTAGTAGTAGTAGTAGTAGTAGTAGTAGTGGTAGTAGTGGTAGTAGTAGTAGTAGTATTAGTAGTAGTAGTAGTAGTAGTGATAGCATCACCAGCAGCAACAACAACAATAAAAGATAAATAAATTAAAACAAAGTCCCTCAAGAAATACTGCCACCTAGGAAGCGGTATTATCAGCAGCTCTCGCCAGCCCTCAAAGACAACAAAGACGCATTCACCGTCTCATTCAGACCAGGATATGAAATACACTGAGTCTTATCTAATCACTCCCAGCGTGGGAGATTTTGCCATTAAGCCAGACCGGCAAAATCAGTCCCACATTGACGCCAGTTATCTCATCGCACCAGGATTATTTTTTATCTCAATGCGTTACACAATCTCTCTCCATCAGCGAGGCGTGAGCTATTTTGAGGTACAGCGTCTAAACCACTCAGGACGTCCGTCAGCGTCCCTCACACTCCATCACGTCATCCGTCTGATCGCACGCGGAAATTTCTTTAATCTCGCAAGGTTGCACAATAGTTAGGTAATCTCTTATCTTCCATTTTGAGATTTGCCTATCGCAAAACCCAGGATGTTCCCTAATCAGTGTTACCCTTAAAGTTAACTCTCGACACCAGGAATGTCTTTAATCTCACTATATTGCACAAAAGTAATTATATATATATATATATATATATATATATATATATATATATATATATATATATATATATATATATATATATATATATATATAAGACCGCTAACACTGCTCCTAAAAACGAAGTAGAGAAAAGTGTCCAAAAAAGAGAGACGAGTGGCCAAAAATATAATCTCTATCCGTTCATTTCAAGGATTACCTATCGTCAAAACCAGGATATTCCCTAATCAGAGCTACGGTTATATCTCACAACACTAGAATTTTTCATGATCTTATTGCGTTGAAAAAGGGAGTCCGTTCATTTGAAGGCCTGTGTTACGTTCCAAGTTGTCTCATTACACTAGAAATTTTCAAAATCTCACTAAGTGCGTGGCGAAAAAGCATCGTAGCGAAGCCCAAGCCAGCTATGTGCGTAAGCTAATATTCTTCCCAACGGAGCCAAATGACATCAATGCTTAAGCGAAATATCTCGGACGACAAAACATAAACCAACTGCAGTAACATCGCCCAAGTCGGCGTGTTCATACCTTCTCCGTCATCAGAACATAAACCAATCTGGCTTATCACGAAAACCAACTTGATTGGCAATTTCTCAATAATTCTCAATCGAAATAACGTAAACTAAACACAGCCATGTCGGTATCACAACCAGCATGTTCTGTGATCCACTAGAGCCACGTATCACATCACTTTGCTTACAACTCCCTGCTCCGAACTGTTCCTGATCCTTTCCACGAAACATAAACCGTACAGCGAGGCGATTATCAACGGACGAGGATTAGCGGCACCTCTGTCCTTCAGTAAGCCAATCTAAGCCTTGCGTAGAGGGGGGAGAGGGAAAGGGAAGGAGGAGGAGAAGGAGTAGGACGAGGACGAGGAGGATGAGAAGTAAGAGAAGGAGGAGAAGGACGAAGAGGAAGAGAACGACGAGGACCAGGAAGACAAGGAAGAGATGAACGAGGAAAAGGATGAGGCCGAGGACGAGAATGAAGAAACGGACAACGAGGACGTGGACGAGGACAAGGAAAAGGAAATGGAAGAGGACGAGGAGAAGGACGAGGACGATGACAACGAAGAGGAGGACACAGAGAAGGACGAAGAGGACGAGAAAGGAGGAAGAGGAGAAGGAGAACTAGGACGAAGACGAGGAGAAGGAGGAGGACGAGGACAACGAAGAGGAGGACGTAGAGAAGGACGAAAAAGACGAGAAAGGAGGACAAGAAGGAGAAGGAGAACTAAGACGAGGACGAGGAGAAGAAGGAGGAAGACGAGGACAACGAAGAGGAGGACGTAGAGAAGGACGAAGAAGACGAGAATGGAGGACAAGAAGGAGAAGGAGAACTAGGACGAGGACGAGGAGATAGATTAAGCTATTTGAAAACCTACAAAAAGACAAGTTACGTAGAGGCGAAAGTCCATCTTATAATAAAATGATCCTTGCAACGAAACATGATGATAGGCGATGAAATAACGAAAAAAAAGGAGGAAAAGGTGTCAGGGTGTTATAAGATTGTCGCTTCTAGGAACACGATGCTTATCTCTGTTCATAACGAAGATAAACAAACACACAGACGCACACCTTTACGCTTATTCTCTCTCTCTCTCTCTCTCTCTCTCTCTCTCTCTCTCTCTCTCTCTCTCTCTCTCTCTCTCTCTCTCTCTCTCTCTCTCTCTCTCTCTCTCTCTCTCTCTCTCTCTCCCCACCCTACTCCACCCGCTTTACGTTGAGAGGCAAGCAGTCACTATTTATATAAGATTCCTTCACCTCACTCTCTGCGGCAGAAAAAAAATGAGATCATGAACTATAAGAAATTAGGAGTCGGTAGAGTCTTTTGATTGGCGTGAAACGTGCGTCATACTAAATTTAAAGTTAGAGCATACACACGCATTAATGATTCTGTTAAATGTTAATGTTTGTAAAGACTGTGAAGGCACTGACCGACCGAGTGGGGTATTCGTAGACACGCTAAATGATAAAACACCACATAAAAACTAAGTGAATCTAATTACATATTCCATGATCATTAAATTCTCTCTCTCTCTCTCTCTCTCTCTCTCTCTCTCTCTCTCTCTCTCTCTCTCTCTCTCTCTCTCTCTCTCTCTCTCTCTCTCTCTCTCTCTCTCTCTCTCTCTCTCCACACACACACACACACACACACACACACACACACACACACACACACACACACACACACACATCTGTCCATTAACGAGCCTCAATACCCTTTCGGTGAGTGACAAAACTTATCTCCTATCAGCTTGTGGCCATCCCATGACAGGGTACGCGTGGGTAAGGTGTGTGTGTGTGTGTGTGTGTGTGTGTGTGTTGGAGAAGCTTCCAGTGTGGGGAGAGGGGAGAGGTGTGATATGGGGAGAAGGTTGTGGAGTTGTGGTGTATTGAGATGGGAAGAGGAGGGTATAGAGTGTGGGTGTTGTGATGGAGTTGTTACTGTGTGTGTGTGTGTGTGTGTGTGTGTGTGTGTGTGCTTGTGTGTGTGTGTACAGGCAGGGACGGCCAGGTGTACACGCTCGTCTACTCACCGTGTGTGGCGGGGAGGAGCAGTGTGAGGGCCAGCAGGACACTCTTGGTGAGGGGAAGGCCCTTCATACTGCTGCTGCCGCTGCTGATGCTGCTGACGGTGCTGCTTCGTGTCGCTGCTTCAGGGCCTCGCGGTGGCTCTCGGCTCCTGGTGGCGGCGCGGGTAGTGCGGTGGTGGCTCGCAGGGAGGCTTAGTTGTAGCTCAGTGGCTCAGATCACGGCACTGACGACGAGGGAAGGGAAAGGGCTGGGTGTAGGGGCGTGGGAGAAAAGGGTAGAGTGGGGGAGGGTGGGAGGAGCAGCGGTGTGAGGGGACAGGGAACACGCGGTACTTGACTACACGTCGAGGATTAGGAGGCGCAGGAAGCGAGGCTGAGGAGTATGAGGCTGGGAGGGAGGAGCCGTGTTACCTGCTCAGGTGGGTGACTGGAGGAACGAGAAGGAAGATCCGTCCGCACAGGCCACGCGCGCTGTGCCTCGTCTTGGCCAAAGGAATCACTTGACTTCTGAGTGCTTTCCAGACTTTACTCTCTCGTTGGTGTGTGATGTGTGTTGCAATTGTTGTTACTGTTAGTATTTCCAAAACAGAAACAAGGAAAAAACTACAAGGTGTTGTAGTAGTTGGTCACGGTTCAGTGAAGTTTGTTTGAAGTGCGTGCCTTGTTTGGTGTTGCAAAAATTGACGTGACCTCAAAACGTAAGGTGGGGGAATCAAACTGGGGGGACTGAGTGGTATCCTTACAACGCTATGCGAGACACCTTCACGCCACGCCACCGAGGGACAGAGAGAAGCAGTGCGTGTAAGCGAGCGAAGCCGAAGCGGGACGAGACGTGGACACAGGTACAGGCGGAGCGAGACTTGTCCTCACGCTATTGGCATGTCATCAGACCGGAGCGGTGACTGGGGCGGCGCGCGGGCGGGAGGAGGCAGGGAGGGAGGGAGCGTCTTGTGAGCCTGTCAGTGTCCCGCGCCCTGGGGGGTGTGAATGCTCGCCTCTGCCTCGCCGCCTCATATATACGTGCCCGAGTCGCTGCACGCATGCCACTCGCCGCTATCACACGTTAATCCCGCCACTATCACGGCCACTCCACTTACCTGGAACCCTCACACACCCCGAAACACTCACCTGGATGGCCTTGACACCCGCCTCACCTTCCTTGTCGCCCCGCCGGGCCGCCTGTCACCAACCCGAGGCCTACACGCAGCCCGGTAGGAAATTCTGCACCACGTCCTCCTGGTGGTGACGTCACTGTGCCTCGGCCAATCAGCGAGTCCCGAGCCCCGTGGAAAGCGTGGGTGAGGTCAGAGCGAAGATTCATTCATGAAATTGGGTTCTTGGAGAGGAGGAGAGACGCAGAGGAGGAAGGAAGGAGTAATGACTTTCCCTACACGGCCATTCAAGCACTACTACTGCACTATGTTTCTCTCTCTCTCTCTCTCTCTCTCTCTCTCTCTCTCTCTCTCTCTCTCTCTCTCTCTCTCTCTCTCTCTCTCTCTCTCTCTCTCTCTCTCTCTCTCTCTCTCTCTCTCTCTCTCTCTCTCTCTCCCAAGAAGATTTGCATAATATTTCAGCTTGATCGGATAGATGGGAGATGCCCTGTAATATAGAGAAGTGCCAGGTTCATCAGACTTGTACAAAAAAAATAAGAGGCGCGATAATGAAATGCGTGGCGTTAAACTCAAAAGCGCTATGTGTGCTAAAATCATTGTACTCAGTGCCGGTTCAGTGTGCCAAAATCGCATCAAAAGTCAAATTCTCACAGTAATGCATTGACGCAGCAAACAAAGCGAATAGAATGCTGGGGAAGAAGTTGTGATCCACTCGTACAGGATTAGCATCAGTCTTCTTGTCCCGTAGGGACTGGTCCTGTACTGATCCTGTATTGGTCCTGTAGCAACTCAGGCACCAGGGAATGATTGCCTTCTCTTACAAGACAAATATTCAAGAGCATAAAAAGGGAAGTGATGTTGTTTTGTTGTTAACAACAATGATGTTATTATTAAGTTTAGTGAGCATAATTTTTTTTTTTTTTTTTTAGTGCACAGGAACATGATAGAGTCTAATTTCTTATTAATATAATACAAATTTGACTACATATAAATAGACAGGTTTGCTCTTTGTATTTATGTGTTGGTTATTTTAACTCATCAGGTCTGATTAAACTATCAGTGTTTTTCTACTTATGATTTTAAAGTGAAAACTCATTTTGGTTAATGTAACAACACTAAACTATGGTTTCACTTAACATTGGCAAAGTATCTTACAAGAAAATGTCTTCATAGAAGTAAAACAAATGATCAACTTATAATAATTAAAGCAAAATAAATCATTAAAATAAAAAAAATCGATTTAAATCAAATAAATCGATTTTTTTATTACAAAATCATGACTTTTCCAACCCTACTGAATATCTATGTAAATCAATGTAAATCTCTCTCTCTCTCTCTCTCTCTCTCTCTCTCTCTCTCTCTCTCTCTCTCTCTCTCTCTCTCTCTCTCTCTCTCTCTCTCTCTCTCTCTCTCTCTCTCTCTCTCACACACACACACACACACAAATCTTTTATCTCCCCGCCGTCGTATCCTGGTACATACGTGCGTTCAGTTACATTATCAGACTTCACTTGAATTCACCTGTTGATTGCCACATTTCACTCTGACGCAATACTCGAAACTAACTATTTGTGACGCAGAGAGTAGAAGGCTTCCTCGGGGCCCTACGTATACAAACAACCCTATACACACTCACAATGGTATGCTCAGATCACTGTCACGTACACAACCTCACCACCTGGACTCCATCTGCGACACTTGTTTCGGATCCGTTTGACTCTTAGGCTGGTATCATAAGACACTTTAGCTTCTCACATCAACTATTTATAAAGGTCAAAGAGGGGGATCAATCGGGGTCTAATGAGTGTTTCTTTAGGTTCACGGTACAGAAAAAGGGCTAAACTACCACCAGGGTCATAAAACTACTCCTGGAAATGCCCAAAACTCATACGAAAGCCTTGATAAATGTGTGTACTTGGGTGAGGAAATGTTTAGTAATACGGCCCTTACACTCCTTTTTCTTCATATACGCTTCACTCCAAAGACTCCAAAGTGCAAACTCCCAGAACTTCCTCCGTTTTACATCCCTCGAGAGATCTTCCTTTTTCTCCCTTTTCCACCGTCTTTCATTCCTCTTCCTCTATTCACTCACATTCACTCCGTCATCCCATTCTCTCTTTCCCAGTGTCTTCCATTTCTTTTCCTCTGCTTATGTTCACATCTACTCAGTTTTCCTTTTTTCCCTTTTTCCACTTTCCTTCCATTCCTCTACCTCTATTTGCTTTCCCATTTACTCAGTCTTCCTCTTCTCCGTTTTCGCTTTGCTTACCATTCCTCCTCCTCCTCAGATCACTCGCATATTCACACAGCTTCCCTTTTCTTCCTTTTCCCCTGACTTATTTTCCTCTTCCTTTGCTGACTCATATTCACTCAGCCTCCCTATTCTTCCTTTTCCCTTGTCCTCCATTCCTCTTCCTCTATTCACCCGCATTTGCTCCGTCTTCCTATTCTCCCTCTTCCGCTGTCTTCTATTCCTCTTCCTCTGTTTACTCTCACTTTCACTCAGTCATCATTCCTCTCCCTCGGTTCACTCTCACTTTCACTCAGTCATCATTCCTCTCCCTCGGTTCACTCTCACTTTCACTCAGTCATCATTCCTCTCCCTCGGTTCACTCTCACATTCACTCAGTCATCATTCCTCTCCCTCGGTTCACTCTCACTTTCACTCAGTCATCATTCCTCTCCCTCGGTTCACTCTCACATTCACTCAGTCATCATTCCTCTTCCTCGGTGCACTCTCACTTTCACTCAGTCATCATTCTTCTTCCTCTGCTTATTCTCACATTCACTCAGTCATCATTCCTCTTCCTCTGCTTATTCTCACATTCACTCAGTCATCATTCCTCATCCTCTGCTTATTCTCACATTCACTCAGTCATCATTCCTCTCCCTCGGTGCACTCTCACATTCACTGTCATCATTCCTCTCCCTCGGTTCACTCTCACTTTCACTCAGTCATCATTCCTCTCCCTCGGTGCACTCTCACTTTCACTCAGTCATCATTCCTCTCCCTCGGTGCACTCTCACTTTCACTCAGTCATCATTCCTCTCCCTCGGTGCACTCTCACTTTCACTCAGTCATCATTCCTCTTCCTCGGTGCACTCTCACTTTCACTCAGTCATCATTCCTCTCCCTCGGTTCACTCTCACTTTCACTCAGTCATCATTCTTCTTCCTCGGTTCACTCTCACTTTCACTCAGTCATCATTCTTCTTCCTCGGTTCACTCTCACTTTCACTCAGTCATCATTCCTCTCCCTCGGTTCACTCTCACTTTCACTCAGTCATCATTCCTCTTCCTCGGTTCACTCTCACATTCACTCAGTCATCATTCCTCTCCCTCGGTGCACTCTCACTTTCACTCAGTCATCATTCCTCTTCCTCGGTGCACTCTCACTTTCACTCAGTCATCATTCCTCTTCCTCGGTTCACTCTCACTTTCACTCAGTCATCATTCCTCTTCCTCGGTGCACTCTCACATTCACTCAGTCATCATTCCTCTCCCTCGGTGCACTCTCACATTCACTCAGTCATCATTCCTCTTCCTCGGTGCACTCTCACTTGCACTCAGTCATCATTCCTCTCCCTCAGTGCACTCTCACTTTCACTCAGTCATCATTCCTCTTCCTCGGTGCACTCTCACATTCACTCAGTCATCATTCCTCTTCCTCGGTTCACTCTCACTTTCACTCAGTCATCATTCCTCTCCCTCGGTTCACTCTCACTTTCACTCAGTCATCATTCCTCTCCCTCGGTTCACTCTCACTTTCACTCAGTCATCATTCCTCTTCCTCGGTTCACTCTCACATTCACTCAGTCATCATTCCTCTTCCTCGGTTCACTCTCACATTCACTTAGTCATCATTCCTCTTCCTCGGTTCACTCTCACATTCACTCAGTCATCATTCCTCTTCCTCGGTGCACTCTCACTTTCACTCAGTCATCATTCCTCTCCCTCGGTGCACTCTCACTTTCACTCAGTCATCATTCCTCTTCCTCGGTGCACTCTCACATTCACTCAGTCATCATTCCTCTTCCTCGGTTCACTCTCACATTCACTCAGTCATCATTCCTCTCCCTTGGTGCACTCTTACTTTCCTCTTCCTCGGTGCACTCTCACTTTCACTCAGTCATCATTCCTCTTCCTCGGTGCACTCTCACTTTCACTCAGTCATCATTCCTCTCCCTCGGTGCACTCTCACTTTCCTCTTCCTCGGTGCACTCTCACTTTCACTCAGTCATCATTCCTCTTCCTCGGTGCACTCTCACTTTCACTCAGTCATCATTCCTCTTCCTCGGTGCACTCTCACTTTCACTCAGTCATCCTGCTCCTTACCCAGTCAACGTTTCCTATCCATACACACGTAACACCCGACCCACTGCCCTCCCCCCCACTTCTTCCCCCTCCTTCCCCACCCCAATCAGTATACTAATCCCCGGCACGTAGAAGTCTGATTAACAGATTAGATTATACTGGCTTCTCAAAAAAAAAAATAGTTTATCTCACCTGGGCGTCGTAGTTCCGCTAATTTTGACCCCCTCCTCTCCTCCACCTCCTCCTCCCATCCTCCCCTCCCCCCAACCCCCCCCACCTCCCGTGCAGGTGTGTGATGCAAAGGGAGTGGATGCCAGGTGAGTCGATTTATTGATGACAGGTGACGAAAAGACCCACCACCACCACCCACTTGGACCTCCCTCCCACCACCCCTTTTCCCCCCCTTTCCCTTTCACCTCTCCTGCACCTCCCCTCAGTCTCTCACCCCTCCTTCACCTCTACCCTATAGCTACCTCTTCCGACCTTGCTGCACCTTACTTGTCTTTCACCTTTCTCTCTCACCTTTTCCTCACCTTTTCCTCACCTTTTAGTGTTTATTCCCTCCCTCCTCCACATTTCCATCTCTCTCCCTTTCTTCATCTCTCTCTTTCCTTGACCTTTCCATCCTCACATACCTTTTTTTCTGTTTATTCCCTCCTTCTCTCCCTCCTCTACGTTCCCTTCTCTCTCCCTTTCTCCATCTCTCTCTCTTTCCATAACCTTTCCTTCCTCACATACCTTTTATTGTTTATTCCCTCCTTCTCTCCCTCCTCCACATTTCCTTCTCTCTCTGTCTCTTTCTTTCCCTAACCTTTCGTTCCTCACATACCTTTTACTGTTTATTCTCTCCCTCTCTCTTTCCTCCTCCACATTTCCTTCTCTCTCTCTCTCTCTCTCTCTCTCTCTCTCTCTCTCTCTCTCTCTCTCTCTCTCTCTCTCTCTCTCTCTCTCTCTCTCTCTCTCTCTCTCTCTCTCTCTCTCTCTCTCTCTCTCTCTCTCTCTCTCTCTCTCTCTCTCTCTCTCTCTCTCTCTCTCTCTCTCTCTCTCTCTCTCTCTCTCTCTCTCTCTCTCTCTCTCTCTCTCTCTCTCTCTCTCTCTCTCTCTCTCACTTAACCTTTCGTCTCTCACATCTCACATTTACTTTCCGCCATTATTCCTTCCTCCCTCACTCCACACAGCTTGACAACTTTTCTTTCCCTCCTTTTCTCTCTCTCTCTCTCTTTCATACTTTTCTCTCACTTTGCATTTTACGCCCTACCTGTTTTTTCTCTTCTCTCCTTCTCCTTTTTCTTTTCTTTTCTTTTACAGCAGGGGAGACAGCTCAAGGGCAAAAATAAAGACAACAACAACAGAAAAAAACGCTAGATGCTTTTCCGAACAAAAGTAGGAAGACCAAGAGGCCCAAAAAGTGGTCAATTTCGGGTGAAGGGGTGTCTTGATACTCTCCTCTTGAATGAGTTTAAGTCGTAGGCAGGAGGAAATACAGACAAAGGAAGGATATTTCAGAGTTTACTAAATGAAGGGATAAAAGAATGAAGATGCTGGTTAACTCTTGCATAAGGGATCTGGATAGAATAGGGATGAGTAAGGGTAGAGAGTCGTGTGCAGTGGGGTCGTGGGAGGGGGGGGGGTCAAGGAATGCAGTTAGCAAGTTCAGAAGAACAGTCAGCATGAAAGTATCGATAAAATAGAAAGAAATGCAACATTGCTGCGGAATTTAAGAGGTAGAAGACTGCAAGTGTGAGGAGAGGGGTTGATGAGACAAAGAGCCTTTGTCTAGTAGAGTAGATGCATACCCCACACGAGGGCGGACAAGGCCCCTGTATGTGGACTGCATGTGGGTGGATGAAAAAACTGGTGGAGACGGTACAGAACGCCCAACCTCGAGGAAGCTGATTTAGAGAGAGAAGAGATATGAGGTTTGCAGTTAAGATTTTGATTTTAAGATAGACCGAGGATGTTCAGTGTAAAAGAAGGGGACAGCTGTGTGTTGTCGAAGAATAGGGGATAGGTGTTTGGAGGACTGTGCCGAGTTGATAGGTGGAGAAATTGAGTTTTTGAGCCGTTGAAGAACATCAAGTTCTTCTTGCCCCAATTGGAAATGATAGTAAAGTCTGAGGTTAAGCGTTCTCCAGCCTCTGACTTGATATCAAGTAGTTCCTGTTTCTTTTTTTGTTGTTGTTGTTGTTTTTGTTGTTGTTTTTACAGCAAACAGCTCAAGGGCAAAAAAAAAAGGAAAAATAATGAAAAAAGTCTGCTAATCGCTGCTCCTAAAAAGAGTTCAGAGGAGTGGCCGAAAGAGAGGTCAATTTCGGGAGGAGAGGTGTCCTGACACTCTCCTCTTGAAAGAATTCAAGTCGTAGGCAGGAGGAAATACAGATGAAGGAAAATTGTTCCAGAGTTTACCAGGGTGAGGGATGAAAGAGTGAAGATGCTGGTTAACTCTTGCGTATGGGATTTGAACAGTATAGGGATGAGCTTGAGTAGAAAGTCGTGTGCTGCGAGGCAGTGGGAGAGGGGAGGCATGCAGTTAGCAAGTTCAGAAGAGCAGTCAGCGTGAAAATATCGATAAAGATAGAAAGAGAGGCAACATGGCGGCGCAATTTAAGAGGTAGGAGACTATCAATAAGAGGAGGAGAGCTGATGAGACGAAGAGCCTTAGACTCCACTCTGTCCAAGAGAGCTGTGTGAGTGGAGCCCCCCCACGCGTGAGATGCATACTCCAAACGAGGGCGAACAAGGCCCCTGTATATGGAGAGCAACTGTGCGGGAGAAAAGAACTGGCGGAGACGATACAGAACGTACAACCTCGAGGAAGTTGATTAAGTGAGAGATGTTAAGTTTCCAGTCAAGATTTTGAGTTAAGGTTAGACCGAGGATGTTTAGTGTAGAAGAAGGTGACAGCTGAGTGTTGTCGAATAATAGGGGATAGGAGTTTGGAAGATTGTGTCAAGTTGATAGGTGGAGAAATCGAATTTTTGAGGCATTGAAGGACACCAGGTTCCTTCTGCCCCAATCAGAAATAATAGCAATGTCAGTGGTTAAGCATTCTGCAGCCTCCCGTCCAGAGTCTTGTAATTCCTGTAGTAAGGGTTTTCTGTTGAAAGAAGTTGAATAATGTAAAGTAGAGTCGTCGTCAAAAGTCGTTGAGTAATGCAAAGCGGAATCATCGGCGTACTAGTGGACAAGACAGTTTGTTTTGGAAAGATTATCAATGAACAGAGCCCTGCGGGACACCACTGTTGATAGGTTTAGGGGAAGAACAGTGACCGTCAACCACATCATAGATAGATCGGCCAGAAAGGAAACTGAAAATAAAAGTATAGAGAGGGATAGAAACCGTAGGAGGGTAGCTTAGAAAGCAAAGATTTGTACCAGACTCCGTCGAAAGGTTTCGAGATGCCTAAGGCAACAGCAAAAGTTTCACCGAAATGGCTAAGAGAGGATGACAAGCAGGGTGAAAAAAAAAACTTTTTTTTGAATCATATTAAAAAAACAAAAAAAAACATGTTTTTTTTTGTTTTAATGTTTTTAGTTTTAATATATATATATATATATATATATATATATATATATATATATATATATATATATATATATATATATATATATATATATATATATATATATATATATATATATATATATATATATATATATATATATATATATATATATATATATATATATATATATATATATATATATATATATATATATATATATATATATATATATATATATATATATATATATATATAATGGAATGGCATACATTCCTCGTTCTTTCTACTCCTCACGCAAAAGCCTTGGTTTAATCACGCTTGTTCTCGTGCTGTCAATGATAGAGGTAGCTCACAAAAGGTACCAGAGCCTTCAAACTAATGCTAATTATGAACTTTACATTTCTGCCTGAAATCGTGCCAAATCTATTCTCCGACTAACCAAAAAATCTTTCATTAATAGAAAATGTCAAAACCTTGCTTTCTCTAACTCTTCCCGTGACTTCTGGCATCTAACCAAAAACATCTCCTCCAACTTCACTTCTTTATCTTCCTCCACTCCTCCTCAGTCCTGACGGCAACACTGCCGTCTCATCTATCTCTAAGGCTGAACTCTTCTCTCAAACTTTTCTAAAACTCCACTCTGGACGATTCTGGGCATATTCCTCCTACTCATCCCCTCTGACTCCTTTATGCCTGTTATAAAGATTCTTCAAAATGATGTTTTCTATGCCCTCTCTGGCCTCAATCCTCAGAAGGCTTATGGACCTGATGGAGTGCCTCCTATTGTCCTTAAAAACTGTGCCTCCGTGCTGTCACCCTGCCTGGTCAAACTCTTTCGCCTCTGCCTGTCCACATCTACCTTTCCTTCTTGCTGGAAGTATGCCTTCATACAGCCTGTACCTAAGAAGGGTGACCGCTCCAATCCCTCAAACTACCGTCCTATTGCTTTACTTTCTTGTCTATCTAAAGCTTTTGAATCAACCCTTAACCGGAAGATTCAAAAGCACCTTTCCACTTCTGACCTTCTATCTGATCGCCAGTATGGGTTCCGCAAGGGGCGTTCTACTGGTGATCTCCTAGCCTTTTTAACTGACTCTTGGTCATCCTCTCTTAGCCGTTTCGGTGAAACTTTTGCTATTGCGCTGGACATATCAAAAGCTTTTGATAGGGTCTGGCACAAATCTTTGCTTTCTAAACTACCCTCCTACGGTTTCTATCCTTCTCTCTGTACCTTTATCTCCAGTTTCCTCTCTGACCGTTCTCTTTCTGCCGTAGACGGTCACTGTTCTTCCTAAATCTATTAACAGTGGTGTCCCACAGGGTTCTGTCCTATCTCCCACTCTTCTTCTGTTGTTCATTGATGATCTTCTTTCCAAAACGAACTGTCCTATCCATTCCTACGCCGATGATTCCACTCTGCATTATTCAACTTCTTTTAATAGAAGACCCACCCTTCAGGAACTTAACGACTCAAGGCTGGAGACTGCAGAACGCAGCCTCAGACCTTACTATTATATCCGATTGTGGCAAGAAGAACCTGGTGTCCTTCAACGCCTCAAAAACACAGTTTCTCCACCTATCCACTCGACACAATCTTCCAAACAACTATCCCCTATTCTTTGACAACACCCAGCTATCACCTTCCTCAACACTAAACATTCTCGGTCTATCCTTAACTCAAAATCTCAACTGGAAACTTCATATCTCATCTCTTACTAAATCAGCTTCCTCGAGGCTGGGCGTTCTGTACCGTCTCCGCCAGTTCTTCTCCCCTGCACAGTTGCTGTCCATATACAGGGGCCTTGTCCGCCCTCGTATGGAGTATGCATCTCATGTGGGGGCTCCCTCACAGCTCTTCTGGACAGAGTGGAGGCTAAGGCTCTTCGTCTCATCAGCTCTCCTCCTCACACTGATAGTCTTCTACCTCTTAAATTCCGCCGCAATGTTGCCTCTCTTTCTATCTTCTATCGATATTTCCACGCTGACTGCTCTTCTGAACTTACTAACTGCATGCCTCCCCCCCTCCCGCGGCCCCGCTGCACTCGACTTTCTACTCATGCTCATCCCTATACTGTCCAAACATTTTAATACTTGAGTAACTCAATAATGGCGATTACTCGTTTTTTGTAATATATATAAATTTCAATAACTCCGGCAATTATTGGTATTTTAATCACTTTTTATTCAACATGTATATCTCGATTATGTAAACATTTTGTCTTATTCGATTTTTTTTTTTTTTTTTTTTCAAAATGATACACGAAATATTTTTTTCTGAAATTTCTATAATCCGGCGTTATTAAGTATTTTTCACACCTTTCCACACTTTAAAATGCATTTCTAATAAGACGATTTCTGAAAAGTACATCCCAGATCAAAATGCATTTAAAATTTTCGAGAATCGCTTCATTGAAAAAAAAAACAGCAATTTAAAAAAGTATACAACCATTCCCAAAGAAACACATCTCGAGAAAATTGAGCTTAAAGATTAACTATTAATTTACTACATTTACACCTCTAAAATCAAAATTTTGCATATACCATATAAATGTACAATTAATGAGGATTTTCATGGTACTTGAAATTATAAATAGGACAAAAGATGAAAGATCTATGACACCAAATCCACATCGCATGACGAGTACTGGTACCCCTCGAATATACCTCATCCTCAAACACTTTCATTTTTTGTACTTAGCAATATTCGATAAGCATCTTCTTAGGCTCCTCTTCACAACCTGGCGGTTACCTGACAAGTGCGTTTTTTTTCATTGGGTTTGCTCCAGTAGGCCTAATCTCAGGTATTATGGTGCGCTTAGTGACTACCAGGTGCATGCCCTGCAATGCTGTCCATCTTTCTCTTCTTGGCAATTCCTTCACCTGTGACGCTTCCAGACGATTCTCCTCGCGTCCATAGCATGTGTCACCTTTGGGAAGTCCTCTGAGCATGTTCGTAATGCTGGCATGGACGTCCCCCATTACGCTCATTGACTGCGGTCATGAATAAATGGCGGACCTTTGCCTGTCCATGGAACATTTCCTACAGATCTTCGAGTGGAAAGATTCATTGACATTCTGAGCTCGGCATCTCTCAAGCATGCAGACTAGGATGTGAAAGGTCAGCATAACTGGTGAGCACTGCATGCGTAAAGTTAGACAGTCACCCGTCGCCTTCCGTGCTTTATGCGTCAAATAACCAGCCTCCACGTAGCTCACACACTGTTTAGAATCTTCCTAAATGTCATACATTTGATAGTATGAAAATTTCTTCATAAGTAAATCGAATAGATAAAACAAATAAAATAGTCAGACTCCCTTTATGGCAGCACTCAGTTCAATCGCATTTAAAGGACCGGGCGTCATTTACCCGGGAATGATGTAACATCTTGCGTCTGGGCGCCTCGAAGGCAGACCCATCCATTGCCGCTAAGATCTCAATAAGATAATTTTCATCAGAAATTTGTTATTTTTTATCGTATCATCTCCCTTGAAGCCAAATACCAGAAGCACCGCCTCTTCGGTGCGTCCATGGGCTGTACAGGAGCGATAGGACAGAATACAGAAATAAGGTTGTGATCGGAGGAGCCCAACGGAGAGAACAGCTGAAGGGTTAGCGGCTACTTGTCTCTTACTCTGTACTTCACGTTCAAACTTTCTTTTCTCTTATACTTTACTCATTCGCCTCTTGACAACCTTCCCCAATAATTCAATGTTCCTGCACCTTCTCCTTTGAACTGTTTTATCGTCCGCATCCGTCTAGAGAAGAGGACAATAATGTTTTATTTTATCTCTTCTTTATCTTTTTCCCCCATCATATAGTTATCTCACACATCCTGGTTCTCTTAAGCTCCGCTCCCGTCATTCACACCTCAAGTGGCCAACCTTCGCCCGTACTTCTTAGCGGCTCATTTTCCTCCTTTTATCACTCTCTTCGCTAATGGAGGCGGGCGATAAGGCTTGCGTCATTGTCCGACTGTTGGTTAGTGTACTGATTCGTTGACTTATTTATCGATTTCATATTTATTTATTTTCATTTTTTTTATGTTATATTTGGTAGCTTCCACCCTTACTTCTTTTCGTCGCTTTCCGTCTGTTGGTTTAATTATTTACTTCTCTGCTTTTTATATGTGTGTTTATTTATTTGTTTCCTTTTTTAATTTATCAGCCTCCGCTCTTACTTCTTTTCGTCATTGTCCGTCTCTTGGTTTGCGTGTCTGGCCGTTGGCAAAAATGTCTCCGAAACGAATCGACATGTACGTAGTACCCAAATGAATATGACGACATCCTCAGGTGAATTATCCTCATTAAATTGACTGAATTAAAATTGACTGAATGATGGCAAATTAATGACAAAAATGGACTGAATGAATGACCTAGGGCAGCGGTCGGCAATCTGCGGCTTCTGAGCCGCATGCGGCTCTTTCAAGAGACCTGTGCGGCTCCTGCCACCTACTTAAAAATGTCCAAATTATCTGGACATCACTTCGCATTTAAATGAACTTAACAGGAAACTACAAGGAAGGGGAAACAGTGGTTTGTTGCTTTTGGAAGAAGTGCTTTCATTTGAATGAAAGTTATCAATGTTTGTCAGATCTTGAGAGAGGCTCAATAATTCACTTCCCTTTAACGAAATTCGAAGAAGGAGCAGATTTCTAACTGGATAGTGATATCCTAAATAAATGCACAATTGAAAATGTAAAAATAATTTGAAAGACATTTTCATGAATTCAGAAAAGAAAAAGCCACTTTGTCATTTGTGATTAACCCGCTTGACACAGCTACAGCTCCACTCGACTGTTCAGCTTTTATGGGAGTGAACCAAGCAAAATTAGAACTTGTATTAGATGACTTACAGGAAAAAGACTTGTGGACTTCAAAATTCAGAGCCATTCTTTCCGATCTTGAAAATCTGGAGAAGCAAACAAGCTACACTGGCATTCCAACACAAACGGACTGAACTGCTTGAGCTACAAAGACGAGATCAGATTATTTATGGAGTGTGGAATTCCTTAGCAGACACTTAGACACACACATGAAGATATGCTTTTGGCATCCTCTCTATTTTGGGCGGTGGCCAAGTGGTCAGCGTGTGGGAGTGGTGAGCAGAGTGGTGGATCGAGTCCCAGCAAAACACGCTGATTTTTCAAGCCATCGTCGAGGTGCGGAAGGTGACCCACATGCTGCCCAGATCTTCTATCAACCCTAACTTCAGCGACTTCATGCATGTGGAGCACCGGGGGGCAGCATGGGTCAAGCAAGAGAAATATAACGGCAGCCACTATAAATAAAATTCGCCTGCGCCACTAACGGGCAGTTGTTGTCCAAAAGGCCCCTCAAGAGAGCCTACTGGCGCTATAGTCAGCACCTGAAAAAACATATATAAAAAAAAAGAAACTTACCTGTGTAAGCAAGTGTTTTCTAAGATGAATTTCATAAAAAGAAACTACGCAGCCGACTGAATGATACAATCCTGCAGTCCTGCCTGAAGCGCAAAACGACATTGAGTCATTGATCAGCTCTCCGAAGAAACTCATCAGCAGTAACTACATTAAAGCTTAAACCCGCCATGGGGACCTGATACAGTAAGTAGAGTTAGCATGTTATTTAAAAGTATGTAATATTTGTTCAGTCGTGGTAACAATCCATAAAGGATTAACAATAGGTTCCTGACATCATATTAAGTTAAAGGAGTGGCTTCATAAATATAATGGCTTATTTTATGACAGCTGCAATTATAATTGTTATTATTATTATTATTATTATTATTATTATTATTATTATTATTATTATTATTATTATTATTATTATTATTATTATTATTGTTATTATTATAGGGCACTTGATTATCTTGTCTGTGGGTATATTATTCAACACCCATATGGAGGAGAAAAATTTTCATGTTTCGTAATTTCCATTGATAATTTACACTGCGGCTCCAGCAGCACTGCTTTTCTGTCAAGTTTGAAGAAGGTGGTTCATCTCGAATTCTGGGTTGCCGACCTCTGATCTAGGGCAGCCATGCGGAAAAACTTCTCTGTGCTTTCAGGGCAGATAACGAGTGCTTGCTTCTGTAGTAGTAGGTGCTAAAAAGGTTTGAGAAGTGGTCAGGCAAAGGCGATGAGGGTTTTTATTTTTTTTTTTTTTCAGTGAAGGAAGCAGCTCAAGTACAAAAATAAATAAGAATAAAAAAGCCCGCTATGCGCTGCTCCTGTAAAAGAATGTAGAGATGAGTGGCCAAAGGAGAAGTCAATTTCGGTAGGAGAGGTGTCTTGATACTCTCCTACTGAAAGAGCAATAGAAAGGAGGAGAGTGTCAGTGTGTACTACCGGACGCATGTTTCTGAAGTGTCTGCGTGATTAGCACCTCCCGGAGCCGCTGAGCCGTAGGTGACGCGGATCGTGAGTCACAAACTCCCACGTAATCCTCTGCTAACTATTATCAGTGTATTTCACTGCAATAAGTGCGGAACTCTTCATAATGGAATGTTGGGCAATATGGAGGAGGATACGTATTCTCTTGATTACGTTGTTTATTGTTTTGTTTTTCATTCAGGAATATCTTTATCTCACACCTCACACAATTATCTTCCTCTTACTCCTACTCTCTACCTCTTGCGTCTAGATTGTGCGTTAGTGCTTCCTCAATATTTTGGTTCGTCTGTTTAACCCGGTAGCTTCGGGGATCATGTTTCTTAATGGTCCCTTCAAGCAAGAAAAATGAGAAAAAAATCACCCCTCACACGAACCATTTCATAATATATATCAAAGCATTTGTGATTAGATTATGTATCATCTATTTTGGGGGGTTTATATCATGTGACAGATTTGGCCCGTCGCTGCTACCCGGTTAAATGTGTGGCTGTCTGTCTGTCTGTCTGTCTCCCTGTCTATTTATACTATCTCAATCTGTATGCCTGGATAAGTCTGTCTGTCTATATGTTTTTTTTGCTGTCTCCTGCTTTATCTGCTTTTCTTTCTATCTGTCCGTCATTCTGGCTGTATGTCTATGTACCTCTCAATCTGTATACCTGTATCTGTCTGTTTGTCCATATGTATTTCTCCTGTCTGTATGCTTATCTGTCTTCCCTTCTTCCTCTCTGTCTGTGTGTCTGTTTGTTATTTGGCTCTCGCCCTGACCTGATTTGTTTACTTTTCCTGCCTCATTCTGTCCATCATAGTGTTTGTCTGTCTGTCAGCTGGTTTGGCACTGTAATGGCTTGCGCGCGCGCACACACACACACACACACACACACACACACACACACACACACACACTCGATTATTGGTTTGTTGAAAGAAAGACAGGCTTTCTTATTATGCAAATTCGATTTCTGTAGATTCTCTCTCTCTCTCTCTCTCTCTCTCTCTCTCTCTCTCTCTCTCTCTCTCTCTCTCTCTCTCTCTCTCTCTCTCTCTCTCTCTCTCTCTCTCTCTCTCTCTCTCTCATATGTAACACCATGTTTTTTCCGTCTTTTCTTTTCACTCACTTCGTAATACCTGTGATGCTCTCCCTCTTCGTTCTTTCATCTTCTCCTTCGTTGGTAGCTCTGTCTCTGTCTCTTTCATCTCTTTATTCGTCATATTGTATCGATCAGTTCCTTCCTCCCTCCTTTCGCCTCCGTCCTTGTAACGTTTCTGATTTCTTTCTGTTTATTGCCTTTTTTATTATATCTGTCCTAGTTTTCTCTTATTTATCACTGAGTATGAGAGAGAGAGAGAGAGAGAGGGAGAGGGAGAGGGAGAGAGAGGGGGGGCAGGGAGGGAGGGAGGGATTTAGACATAGATGAATTTTCGCTGCAAATAATCTCTTGTCAACAATGTGTTTACCTCATCTCACTGTTGTCGAGATGAGAGTAAATGTGGCCAGCTGATTGGTCCTCCAGGAGCCAATAGCGGCGGATTATTAGCGCCGAGGGGATGATAAGGGGAAGAGGAGGAGGAAGAAGAAGAAGAGGAGGAGAAGAAGGAGGAGGAGAAGGAGGAGGAGAAGGAGGAGGAGGAGGAGGAGGACGAAGAATGATAGGGCGAGAATAGGAA
Organism: Eriocheir sinensis; assembly: GCF_024679095.1. Classification (NCBI taxonomy): domain Eukaryota; kingdom Metazoa; phylum Arthropoda; class Malacostraca; order Decapoda; family Varunidae; genus Eriocheir; species Eriocheir sinensis. Next base: position 11,027,541 of record NC_066556.1, read on the forward strand.
GACGATAGGGATGAAAGAAGATGGTTTGTTGTGGTGGTGAGGGAGTGGATGGAAAAAAAGATGGGGAAGAGGGGATGAGAAATGTATTCGGTTAGTTTTGGTGGGGAGAGAATGGTTGGGGGACGAGTGGTAATATTGTAGTAGTAGTAGTAGTAGTAGTAGTAGTAGTAGTAGTAGTAGTAGAAGTAGTTGTAGTAGTAGTAGTAGTAGTAGTGGCAGTAGTAGTAGTAGAAGTAATAGTCCTTGTAGTAGAGAGAGAAAGGCAGAAACAGATTTACATAGATTTACATTGTAGATATTCAGACCACACAGACCTATGGTCAAGACTAGGTAGTCTGTCCTTAAATCAAAGCGAAATTATATTAATCAAATTCCACCAAAACTTGGAATTTTTACTTTAGTAAATATAAGTTAAAGGAAGTGTCGGTCAAGCTTCTTTTTAAAGGAGTCAATCGTGTTACACTGGACCACTGAAGGTGGGAGCTTATTCCATTCCCGCACTACAACGTTAGTGTAGAAAAATTTGGTGCAGTCTGAATTTACTTGTTTATATTAAAGTTTTGTGCCATTATTTCTCGTTTGCAAAGTGTCATTGATTATAAACAATTTTTATTTGTCCATATTCGCAAACATTCGATCAGTTTTCCTCGGAGGCGACGTTTCTCAAGAGAGAACATGTTAAGGGCTGAGAATCTTTAGTCGTAAGGTTTGTTGCGCAAAGTAGCGATCATTTTTGTTGCCCGACGTTGAACACTTAAATTTAGCAATGTCCTTTGCATGGTGGGGAGACTGTACCGCATATTCCAAGTGGGGTCTGCCTAAATTATTGTGCAATGGAAGTATTACATCTTTATTTTTTAATAAAAAGTTTATTTTAATGAAGATCAGCATTTTGTTCGCTTTAATAGCTGCGTCATTGCTGTAAGAATTTGCGGTTTGACGCGATTTTGACCCCCAGTCTTTAACACATTGAACGCTTTTGAATTTAACACCACACATTTCGTAATCGAACCCCTCATTTCCTGTTCCAGCTTGAATAACCTGGCAGAGACAGACACAAAAAGAGAGAGAGATTACTTTAGATTATCGCCTTGGGTATATTCTCTCTCTCTCTCTCTCTCTCTCTCTCTCTCTCTCTCTCTCTCTCTCTCTCTCTCTCTCTCTCTCTCTCTCTCTCTCTCTCTCTCTCTCTCTCTCTCTCTCTCTCTCTCTCTCTCTCTCTCTCTCTCTCTCTCTCAAAAAAGGGGGGGATGAAAGAACCGAGGGAGATATAGAAAATAAATAGAGACTGGAAAAAGAATTAGAGAGAGAGAGAAGAGAAATATTACCGTGTTATGACAGAACTGTGATCAAGGCTGAGGAGAGGACGTCAACTGTAGAGAGAGACAGAGAGAGAGAGAGAGAGAGAGAAATGAGGAATGGCGAGGGAAAAATGTGAGGGGAAGGGAAAGGGAGCCTTTAAAGGGAGGAGATTCTCTCTCTCTCTCTCTCTCTCTCTCTCTCTCTCTCTCTCTCTCTCTCTCTCTCTCTCTCTCTCTCTCTCTCTCTCTCTCTCTGTGTCTCTCTCTCTCTCTGTCTCTCTCTCTCGCTCTGTCTCTCTCTCTCTCTCTCTCTCTCTCTCTCTCTCTCTCTCTCTCTCTCTCTCTCTCTCTCTCTCTCTCTCTCTCTCTCTCTCTCTCTCTCTCTCATATATATATATATATATATATATATATATATATATATATATATATATATATATATATATATATATATATATATATATATATATATATATATATATATATATATATATATATATATATATATATATATATATATATATATATATATATATATATATATATATATACAGTCAGCGCCCAAAGTGATGGCGCGTCACGTTTTTTGCTTCTGAACGCATGTAAAGTGGATAAGAAAAATGTTTATACAGTACTATTGTCACCTCTAATACTTTGTTGGGTTGCCTTTCCTCTTGAAGCAACTCTGAAGACGTTTTGGAACCGACAAAGCCAGGTTTTGGAGGAAGGAAGGTTCCAGATTTCCCAGATCCCCTGGATGTGGATGATCAGCTTATCCACTGTGGAGGTGTCACGGCCTCGTAGTCAGCGCTTAATCAAGCTCCAGATGTTCTCGATTGGGTTGAAATCGGGACTGTTACCTGGCCAGTCTTTAATGTATTCAATGTCGACTCACTCAAACCAATTTGTGATCAATTTGGCGGTGTGAGCCGGTGCACTGTCTTGCATGATTATTTCACTTTTGCATTTTGTGAAACAGTCCTCCAGATTGTCAGCAAGAAGCTCAAGATAACATTCTTTGTTGAGAGTGAGGTTTTTTGGCAGCACTACTAAAGTCCCAGTGCCATGATACCCAAATGCTCCCCATATCATCACACTGCTTGGGTGTTTTACAGTTCCCTCAGTGTACTTAGGGAGATAAGGATCTGAGCCAGGACGTAACCTCACTTTCCCTCGTCTGTTGCCAGTCACTGTAAAAGTTGCCTCATCTGACCACATAACTGTTTTCTACTTCTCTGAATCCCAGGCTAAATATTTACGGCAAAACAAGAGTATTTTGTTTTTTGTACTGCTGTTAAAATGGGCTTCCTTCGTGGTGCACGATACTGGAATTTAAGGTCGTGATGAAGGCATTTCTGAATAGTTCGCACTGAGACGTCCTGAAGGAGCCTTGGGTTCTTTTCCTTCAGTTCTTTTGGACTGATGAGAGGCTCATTGTCCATCTGACGCTTCAGCACCTTCAGGGTCATCGTAGAAGTGACACGAGGCCTCCCTGTCCTTTTCTTCTTAGGTGGCGGTGAGACAGCATGTCCCGCGTCCCTACATTTTTTTGTATAACACTGCACACTACGAAGTGCCACACCCTTGATGGCAGCTATTTCTTTATTTCCTTTTCACCCTAGGCTCAGGGAACATATAGAGGAAATTTGTTCTTTTCTCAGCTCTTTCTTAGGTCCCATTGTCAAGCACAAGACAGGAAAGCAAAGCACACTTTGCAACAAAAAACACGCTGTGCAACATAGACACTCAGACACATGCAGTCCGTATAAGGTAACGCCTCACACTTAGACAACAACACGAGGTGAGGGCCTCAAGGTCACCTACCTGAACCCATCATCTCCGCGCCAACAAAATCGGCGGATTTGATCCTTGTTTTTAGAGGGTGGTTTGTTCCGCGCCCAAAGTGATGGCGCTGGGTGTTTTGCGCCATCACTTTGGGCGCTGACTGTATATATATATATATATATATATATATATATATATATATATATATATATATATATATATATATATATATATATATATATATATATATATATATATATATATATATATATATATATATATATATATATATATATATATATATATATATATATATATATATATATATATATATATATATATATATATATATATATATATATATATATATATATATATATATATATATATATATATATATATATATATATATATATATGTGATAGCTAGTTGAGCATTGATTATTTTTCTTAAGATGTTCTCCTTATATATTATGATAGTCTTATACTCTTTCTTAATCGGTTCTATGACTTCACCGAAGCTAGTCATGTTCGCTAGATCGCGATTTCGGGTCCTAGACCCTTCCTCAGTAGCGAGTTCTTTCCTTGGTAAGGATACAGGAGAGAATGGCTTGTGTGGGGAGCGTGGGTGGATTTATACCGCTGTGTTGGTCGTCCCACCGCGCGTCCTGGTCTCTGATTGGCTGACAGGTGTTACTACGGGCTGCGCGGGGGTACTCGTCAAACTTGTTCTTCGCGCACTTGGTAGGGCTTGTAGATCTTCTGCTTGCATGTTTAATGTCGGGTTTGTTGTTCTGATGTAGAGTGCCTCTAGGATGGGGAGGCGTCTTGTGTCAGGACATGCTGTCAGGATCTCCGTGTTGTTTTCCAGCATTTCTCTTGTGATGTTGATTCTATGCTGCTCCTTCAGGTGTTTCTTGGGTGCTCCTGACGCGAGCTGGAATGTCAGTCGTCGCGAGAGTCTTGTTGTCGTCATGCCAACATAGGTAGAGGGAAGGACTTCACAGTTTCCTTGGTTGCACGTGAATCTATATATGACATGCGACTTTTGTAGGCTCTCTATCTCTTTTGAGGGGGTGTTTTTCAGAAGGATATGGCTGGTTTTCTTGGTCTTGTAGTATATGACCAGCTTTACTTGTTTGTTGGGGTCGGATGGCTTGACGTTTCTTTTTACTATTTGTGTGATGACCCTCTCATCTTCTTTGTAGGCGGTAGAGAATGTCGCTTTGTAAAAAATGCTGATGTCTTCTTTCTTCTCCTCTTTCTGCTTCTTGCTGTGCCAGCCGTCTACGATCTTCTTCGTCAGGCGGCTGATGTCCTTTTCGCTGAAGCCGTTGTTTATCAGAACTTGAGTTGAGCGCTCTATTTCTTGATGGACTTGCTTCCACGTACTGCAGTGTGTGAGCGCTCTTCTGATATAGGCGCAGATGGTGGAATCCTTGTGCTTCGTGGGGCACTCACTTCGTCCGTTTAAGCAAAATCCTGGGTTCGTTGGTTTGGTGTAGACGCTGGTGGTAAATCTTCCGTCTTCTTGTTGGACGAGGACGCCTAGAAAAGGCATGGCTCCGTCCTCGCTGTTTTCCATGGTGAATTTCAGTCCGGAGGTTTCTTGGAGGTGGAGTCTAAGGCGTTATGCTTCGGTGGCATCCTTTGTCTTGATGAGTACATCGTCAATATACCGGCAGTATATATCTGGCTTTTCTATTATCTTGAAAACTTCCTCCTCGATGCAGCCCATGAAAGAATTATATATATATATATATATATATATATATATATATATATATATATATATATATATATATATATATATATATATATATATATATATATATATATATACCTTCATATATATATATATATATATATATATATATATATATATATATATATATATATATATATATTCATATATATATATATATATATATATATATATATATATATATATATATATATATATATATATATATATATAAATATATATATATATATATATATATATATATAGATAGATATATATATATATATATATATATATATATATATATGAGATGAATATATATATATATATATATATATATATATATATATATATATATATATATATATATATATATATATATATATATATATATATATATATATATATATATATATATATATATATATATATATATATATATATATATATATATATATATATATATATATATATATATATATATATATATATATATATATATATATATATATATATATATATATATATATATATATACATATCATATATCGTTAGGCTCTACTGGTGGGTCGGCCCAGCCCAGCCCGTCGTGGTGTAGGCGAGTGTTTTATAGTGGCGCCATCTTGCATTGGCTCATACTGCCCCCCGGAGCTCATCTTTGAGCCTCTCCTTGGAGAGGTTATCTAGAGTCCTGGTTGATAGGTGGTCTTCAGGGCAGCATGTGGGTAGTCTTAGGCCACTCGGCGGTGACTGAAAAATCCCAGCTGTTTACCGGCCAGGATTCGGACCGACGTCTCTCCTGGATCTCCCGAACACGACGCCGGCACGCTACCACTCATATATATAAGGGGGGGGAGGCTGTGGCTGATTGGTTAGCATGCCGGCGGAACGTCCAAGAGGGCGTTGGTTCGAGTCCTGCCCGCCGGACTTTAGATTCTCCCTCAAAAGAGATGCTGAAAGATGAGCTCCGGGGGGCAGCATGAGCCAAGCAAGATGGCGCCGCTATAAACATTTGCCTGCGCCATAGCGGGCTGGAGCCGACCAACAGGCCCCACCAAGAAACCCTACTGGCGCCATAGGCCGGAAAAAAAAAATATATATATATATATATATATATATATATATATATATATATATATATATATATATATATATATATATATATATATATATATATATATATATATATATATATATATATATATATATATATATATATATATATATATATATATATATATTTTTTTTTTTACACGACTACTGTTATTGTTGTTTTTTCGTATTATTCATCCTTCATTATACTGTATTTCGTCTTTTGACTGTTTTCTTTCTAGCTTACATCTCCTGTGTTTCTTCTGTTTTTTTCTTTGTGGCCATCACCTATTCCTTTCCATTAGCTTCGTCCATTTCTCCTCTTTTTTTTTCATCTATTTACCAATCTCCCCTTATTTTCGCTTTTTTTCCCCATTACATCTACTTACCTATCTATCTGTTTGCCCTTCTATTTATCTATCTATCTATCTATCTATCTATCTCTCTATCTGTCCATATATCGTTCTTATTTCCTTCTTTCCTTGATTCTTTCCTTCTTTCCTTCCTTCTTTTTTTCTTTTCTATCTTTTCTCACGCTCCATCTCACACACATTTTTCAGTCTCTCTTTTCTCGCCTTTACCTTCACTTCATCCTTCGGTTCACTTCTCTTCATTTCTATGCACTATTCCTTCTTTCACCCCATTTTCTATCTTAATGCCTTTTTTTTCTTCCTTCTGTTTCTTTCTTTCCTTCTTGTCTTACGCTACGTCTCTTTCGCACACATTTCTCCGCGTCCCTTTTCTTACTTTCATCATTTCGTCAATTTCTTTTCTTCATTTGTATTCGCTATTTATTCCTTCTTTCCTTATTTCTTTCTCTTCCTCTCCTTCTTTTCTACATCTCTTTCTTACACATTTCTCAGACTCCCTTTTCTCGCCTTTACCTTCATTTGTTTCATCCTTTCGTCCATTTCTTCTTTTCATTTGTATGCACTATTCCCTCTGTCCCCCCATTTGCTTGGTCCATTATTTTACCTGCACGAACTGCCCTTGAGGTGAGAGCGTCCATTACCGGGAACACAGAGGGACAGGCAACGTTCCCTCCCTCCCCTACACCTCGCTCTCTCCACCTCTCCCTCCCCCGGCGTGAGGGAAGGAGAGAAGACAGGAGTGGGAGGAGGAGGTGGGTGGGGGCAGGATCAGTCTAAGAGGAAAGTGAATGACCTGGGATTTCGCGTATACGAGAGAGAGAGAGAGAGAGAGAGAGAGAGAGAGAGAGAGAGAGAGAGAGAGAGAGAGAGAGAGAGAGAGAGAGAGAGAGAGAGAGAGAGAGAGAGAGAGAGAGAGAGAAGAGAAAACGTAACACTCCAGCTATTTAAACTATTAAAGATGTCCTTTAATATAGCTAAATGCCAGGTTCTTCAAACTGGTACAAAAACAGAGGTTCGATTATGAAATGCGTGGCGTTAAACTCGAAAGCCTTGAGTGTATCAATGACCTGGTTGTCAAAATCGCGTCAAAACTCAAATTCTTACAGCAATGCATTGACTCAGCAAACAAATCAAACAGAATGCTGGGCTTCATTAAGAGAAACTTCTCATTCAGTGATATAGATGTAGTACTTTCACTGTACAGTAGTTTAGTCAGACCTCATTTAGAATATGCGGTACAGTTTTGGTCTCCCTATCACGCAAAGAACATTGCAGAATTAGAAGGCGTGCAACGTAGTGCAACAAAAATGATCTCTTTCATGTGTAACAAACCTTACGACGAAAGAGTATCATCGCTTAAGCTGTTCTCTCTTGAGAAACGTCGGCTCCGAGGAAAACTGATTGAATGTTTCAAAATACTCAATGGTCTTACGAACGGGGACAAAACCAAATTGTTTTTGTTTGATGACACGTTCCGAACGAGGAATAATGTCACAAAACTTATAGTCGGCAGACCAACACCAGGAAATATGCCTAAAAAATCTCTTGATGGCATTTTTTGTTCAAAGCTGGCAACTGTGCCACAAAGTATCGCTATGGTCCAAGCATTCAGAATCACCCGGTTGCCAAAATGACATGACCTTTAAGGCCAAAATTTAAGGTCAAAGTGCTAAATCAGATTTTTTTTTTCTGTATATAACCTTGAATTTTCAAATAATGATAGGTCTGGCAGAAAATATTGAGAAAATAACAAGGTAAATGTTTTTTTTTAATTCCGTCATAATAGGTAAGTGTGAAGGAATCTTTGAAAATATAATAATGAAATGTCAAATAATATCATTAGTGCACCAGATTTTCAGGACGTTAAGATAACCTGTCTTTTTTCTAATGGTTTTGACGTGAGGGTTCCAACCGAAGTTTGACCATGCATTTGTTATCCAGACCACGATTTAACTGCTTTTGGTGAGTACCTGTACAGGTACTGGACCATTTTTGCACAACCTGGTACGAGAGGACACAGTTATTAAAGGACACTTTGTATCTCTGTGGCCTTCACAATGACGACTCTGAGCAAGACTTTTCAACTCGGAAAGATTGCCGTCCATCCATCCAAAATGAAACAGGACTGGAATGCTGTATCCAATCTTAAGGCCAAGTTTCAGCGATTTAAGGTTTTCACACCATCCGATCAAGAAGACACATCCAATTTTTTGACAAGGCTGAGATCGCTGACTACCAACGTCATTGCCTCAGAAGAGGTAGTTGCAGACCTCCTCCCAGTCAGAGACAGAGGGGAAGCGGTTGTGTTACAGAATGCAAAGGAGAGATTAGTTGAAAAGACAGTGCCTATCTTTGATCGCCAAAGCACTAGAAGTCTAAGACGTTTGCAACGCTGTACAAAACACCAAGACAATCAAAGCGGATAGGAAACTGACCCAGAGACTCTTCACTGCGTCCCAAGGTTGGCGAGTAGTCAATCTTCACAAAGTAATGGAGCATGAATCGTCAGTTGTACCAATTGACAAACACCGACAAAGTACCAGAAAGTCTGCAATGCTTCCCTTGCTAACCACTGAGATTGGTGTAGAGAAAAGTCAAAGGAACACCATTTTGATAGTTCCAGACTCACCTGACTCGCATCTGACCTAACTGCACGGCTTAAATCCCCTTTCCTTTTATGGGAATGGAAAGGGAGTGTGGGAAGGGTGGGGGTGGGGGAAATGGAAAAGGGATGAAGAGGGACGAGTGGAGTGCTGACATGATAAGAGGAGTGGAGAAGTGGGTAAGGAGTGTAGGCGCAACACTAAGGAAATCAGAGAAAGAGAAAGAAAAAGAAAATATACAAGGAAACGAGAAGAACGAAGGAAAGGAAGAGAGAGACATTGAAATAAAGAAAATTATAGATTGCAAGAATTGAGAGAGAGAGAGAGAGAGAGAGAGAGAGAGAGAGAGAGAGAGAGAGAGAGAGAGAGAGAGAGAGAGAGAGAGAGAGAGAGAGAGAGAGAGAGAGAGAGAGAGAGAGAGAGAGAGATTTACATAGACTTACATAGAAATTCAGACCACACAGATCCATGGTCCAGACTAGGTGGTCTGTCCTTAAACCTAAGTGATTCTACATTAGTCGCATAGCTCCAAAACTTTCTACTTTAAAATTTCTACTTTAGTAAATATTAAGTTGAAGGAAGTGTCGGTCAAGCTTGTTTTTAAAAGGAATCAATCGTGTTTCACTGGACCACTGAAAGTGGGAGCTTATTCCATTCTAGCACTACAACGTTGGTGAAGAAAAATTTGGTGCAGTCTGAATTTACTTGTTTACATTTAAGTTTTGTGCCTTTATTTCTCGTTCGCAAAGTGTCATCGATCATAAACAATTTTGATTTGTCCACATTCGTGAAGCCATTAAGTATTTTAAAACATTCGATCAGTTTTCCTCGGAGGCGACGTTTCTCAAGAAGGATAAATTTAAGAGTTGAGAGCCTTTCGTCGTAGGGTTTGTTGCGCAAGGAAGGGATCATTTTTGTTCCCCGATGTTGAACACCTTCTAATTTAGCAATATCCTTTATATGGTGGGGCGACCAAAACTGTACCGCATATTCCAAGTGGGGTCTGACTAAGCTATTGTTAAGTGGAAGTACTACATATTTATTTTTGAATAAAAAGTTTCTTTTAATGAGGCCCAACATTCTGTTTGCTTTATTTGCTGTGTCGATGCATTGCTGTGAGAATTTGAGGCTTGACGCGATTTTGACATCCAGGACCTTGACGCACTGAACGCTTTTTATTTTTATTTTGTTTTACAGCACAGAGAGCAACTCAAGGTCAACAAAAAGAAAATGTAGAAAAAAGCCCGCTAATTATTGATCCCACAAAGCGAAAAGTAAAGAGTAGCCAAAAGAGAGGTCAATTTCGGATGGAGGGGTGTCTTGATACACTATTCTTGAAAGAGGTCAAGTCACAGGCAGAAGGAAATACAGACGAAGGAATGCTGTTCCAGAGTTTACCAGTAAAGGGGATGAAAGAATAGAGATGCTGGTTAACTCTTGCATAAAGGGTTTGGACAGCAAAGGGATGAGCTTGAGTAGAAAGTCGTGTGCATCGGGGCCGCGGGAGAGGGGGAGGCATGCAGTTAGCAAGTTCAGAAGAGCAGTCAGCATGAAAATCTCGATAGAAGATAGAAAGAGATGCAACATGGCGGCGGAATTTAAGATGTAGAAGACTGTCAGTAAGAGGAGGGGAGCTGATGAGAAGAAGAGCCTAAGACTCCACTCTGTCAGAGAGCTGTGTGAGTGGAGCCCCCCCACACGTGAGATGCATACTCAATACGAGGGCGGACAAGGCCCTTGTATATGGAAAGCATCTGTGTGGGGGAGAAGAACTGGCGGATACGATACAGAACGCCCAACCTCGAAGAAGCTGATTTAGTAAGAGAGGAGATGTGAAGTTTCCAGTTAAGAACATAAGAAGAACATAAGAACATAGGGAAACTGCAAGAGGCCGGATGGCCTACACAGGGCAGCTCCAGAATCCCCCCCACTACTCATGATGGGTGAGGTGTAGTTACAGGAGTTACAGGTAGAGGCTTGATCCTCGTTATACCGGCGGTACTAGGCACCCATCCAGACTTTGATTTAAGGGTAGACCGAGGATGTTTAGTGTAGAAGAAGGTGACAGCTGAGTGTTGTCGAAGAATAGGGGATAGGTGTTTGGAAGATTGTGTCGAGTTGATAGGTGGAGAAATTGGGTTTTTGAGGCATTGAAGGACACAAGGTTCCTTTTACCCAAATCGGAAATGATAGCAAGGTCTGAGGTTAAGCGTTCTGCAGCCTCCAGTCTGGAGTCTGGCAATTCCTGTTGAAAGGGTCTTCTGTTGAAAGAAGTTGAATAACGCAAGGGTTGAGCATAGCTGGGCGTTATCGCGAAAAGTTATCGCGATACTTTATCACTGATAACAAAATCGGGTTATCGGCCATCTGCTACTTATTTAACTATATATCGGTATCTTCGTTACTTTTGTAACCAAACTAGCGATAATCGCTACTTTTTTCCGCCTCTCAGAAAAGAAAAAAAAAAACGTTGTCTCCTCCCTACACGTGGCCCGGGCGCCCGGTGTTGTATGAAAAAACTTCGAGGTATGAAATATCTTCGGTGAAGAGATTTCATACTTAGATCATCAACATTAAAACAGTTGGTTATTTTTTAAATGTTATTCAAAAAGCAATATATCAAAGAGAAAAATCATTTAACTTTGTCCAAAAAATGATCATTCACTGCCTCAAATTTGATATTCCATATTCGTTTGTGAGCATGCCATGGTATTGAAGGCACCCGGTGTTGTGTTATTTGGTGTCCCATCGTCAAAAGCTGGCGTTTTTGTTTACAAACACTGGTCTCTCGTAAACTGCACTTGCTCAGACCAGTAAGCGTAGCCCTGTACAGTCTCACAAAGCTTTTTAACACATTAAGAGTTGCTGGAAGGCTGAATCAGACATACAGTACCACCATCCTCGTTGTTTCTAGAACGACACTTTGTACATATAAATACAGCTCGTACAGAGTGTCGTTCTTGGTAGAAACAGCGGGGATGGTGGTAGTGGTACTGTATGTCTGATTCAGCCTTCCAGCAACTCTTAATTACGGTTAAAAAGCTTTGTGAGACTGTACAGGTCTACGCTTGCTGGTCTGAGCATGCGCAGTTCACGAGAGACCAGTGTTTGTAAACAAAAGCGTTGACGGTGGGGACGCCAAATAACACAACACCGGTTCAGGCGTTTCCAGTATTACCGTCCATATGTACGTGTCAACATGTGGTTTTCAGGTTTTGTAAGTTTTATAAAATACAGATAATGAAAATTTGAATTCATTTATGTTTTTATTTGAAATATCAATATAGTATCGTTTTCGCCTATCGGACTTATCCCAAGCTAGTATCGATATTGTGGATTTATATCGGGTATCGGGTATCGGTTATCGCCTATATTTGTGTCGCCAGTTAACGAATATCGGTTATCACTGATAAGGTTTTCCATTATCAGTTATCGGTTATCGGGAATAAGGTTTTCTGTTATCGTGCCCAGCTATGGGGTTGAGTCATCAGCGTATGAGTGGATGGGACAGTTTGTTATGAAAAGAAGATCATTGATGAATACCAGGAAGAGAGTGGGTGATAGGACAGAGCCCTGTGAGACACCATTGTTGATAGCTTTAGAGGAATAACAGTGACCGTCTACCACGGCAGAGATAGAACGGCCGGAAAGGAAACTGGAGGTAAAGGAACAGATTGAAGGATAGAATCTGTATGAGGGCAGTTTAGAAAACAAAGAGTTGTGCCAGACTCTATCGAAAGTTTTCGATATGTGTAGCGCAACTGAGAAAGTTTCACCGCAACGGTTAAGAGAGGATGACTAAGAGTCAGTATAGAGAGCAAGAAGATCGCCAGTAGAACGCCCCTTGCGGAACCCATACTGGCGATCAGATAGAAGATCAGAAGTGGAAAGGTGCTTTTGAATCTTTCGGTTAAGGATTGATTCAAAAGCTTTAGATAGACAGGAAAGGAAAGCTATAGGGCGGTAGTTTGAGGGATTGGAACGGTCACCCTTCTTAGGCATAGGCTGTATGAACTTATGAAGGCGTACTTCCAGCAGGAAGGAAAGGTAGATGTTGATAGGCAGAGGCGAAAGAGTTTGACCAGGCAGGGTGTCAGCACGGAAGCACAGTTTTTAAGGACAATAGGAGGCACTCCATCAGGTCCATAAGCCTTCTGAGAGTTGAGGGCAGAGAGGGCATAGAAAACATCATTCTTAAGAATCTTAATAACAGGCATAAAGGAGTCAGAGGGGGGATTAGTGGGAGGAATATGCCCAGAATTGTACAGAGTGGAAGTTTTACAGAAAGTTTGAGAGAAGAGTTCAACCTTAGAGATAGATGAGACGGCGGTGCTGCCGTCAGGGTTAAGGAGAGGAGGGAAAGATGAAGTGAAATTGGAGGAGATATTTTGGCTAGGTGCCAGAAGTCTCTGAAAGGATTAGAAAAAGCAAGGTTTTGACATTTACTATGGACGAAAGAGCTTTTGGTAAGTCGAAGAATAGATTTGGCACGATTCCTGGCAGAAATGTAAAGATCATGGTTAGCAAGAGTCCTTCACGCATTTCATAATCGAACCTCTTATTTCTTATTCCAACTTGAAGAACCTGGCGCTTTTCTATATTAAACGGCATTTCCCATCTACCAGACCAACCTGAAATTTTGTGCAAATCTTAAAATCTTGAGAGAGAGAGAGAGAGAGAGAGAGAGAGAGAGAGAGAGAGAGAGAGAGAGAGAGAGAGAGAGAGAGAGAGAGAGAGAGAGAGAGAGAGAGAGAGAGAGAGAGAGAGAGAGAGAGAGAGAGAGAGAGAGAGAGAGAGAGAGAGAGAGAGAGAGAGAGAGAGAGAATAATGATCAAGAAAGTAAGTAAATAAAGAATGTGTTTGTTCTGGCTATGCCTTATACTGAACTTTATTGTCTTGATGAAGGTTCTTAAAAGTTTTGGCCTCAGGTAAACCTCACCTTTGATTGTGATGACTGGGTCCAAAGGTGGTGTTATGTAGACTTTTTTTCTCTTTTTTCTGTGTTGTTGTGGATGAGTCTTATTCACTCCAGATAAGACAAACCCATAATACTGGTGACGTTGTGGTCTAAAGACGATGTGTAATTTGTTTTCCTTTATCCTTATTGTCTGTTGTTATGGATGAGTCTAATTCAACCCAGATGAGACTCACCCATAATTCTGATGGTGTTGTGGTCTAAAAGTAATATTTTGTATTATTATTTTCCTTTTTCAGTGTTGTTATGGATGAGTCTTATTCACCCCAGATGAGACTCATTCATAATTTTGAGGGCGTCAGTCTTCTTTTACGGAAGATACAACTTTCATAACCTTTTCTTCATTTTCGGACGATACAGCTTAATCATCAGCCTTTTCTTTCTTAATCTTGACAGGTTTTTTTTCAAGTCCTTGTTGCGTTCAAGTCAGAGTTAAAGTCTGTTTTCCAACCCGACAGTTAAATCAGGGTCAGCAACAATCGAACAGTTAAGTCAGGGTCAGCAACTCTCCCCATTTCTCCGTTTCGACAAAGCTGGAGCAACATTATGTGTTGCGAGCATTTAAGGTTGGCGGCCTCTTCGGAGGGTCTGCAGGGGCCGGGGCCATACTCAAGGCCCCCTGATAACCTCCGCGCGGTCGTGAGGGAGCCAGGGCCCCAAAAAACCATGCTTCGGCCATGAGGGGACCGAGGTTCCCCGGTAACCTCGCTTCGGCCATGAGGGGACCGAGGCTCCCCGGTAACCTCGCTTTGGCCGTGAGAGTGTCAGAGCCCCCCGGTCACCTCGCATCGGCCGTGAGGGTGCCAGGGCCCCCCGGTAACCTCGCTTCGGCCGCGAGGGAGCCAGGGCCTACCGGTAACCTCGCTTCGGCCGTGAGGGTGCCAGCCCCCCCCCCCCCGGAAACCTTGCTTCGGCCGTGAGGGAGCCAGGGCCCGCCGGTAACCTCGCTTCGGCCGTGAGGGAGCCAGGGCTGACCGGTAGCCTCGCTTCGGCCGTGAGGGAGCCAGGGCCCCCCGGTAACCTCACTTCGGCCGTGAGGGAGCCACGGCCCACCAGTAACCTCACTTCGGCCGTGAGGGAACCAGGGCCCCCCGGTAACCTCACTTCGGCCGTGAGGGAGCCAGGGCCCCCCGGTAACCTCGCTTCGGCCGTGAGGGAGCCAGGGCCCCCGGTAACCTCGCTTCGGCCGTTATGGAGCCAGGGCCCCCGGTAACCTCGCTTCGGCCGTTATGGAGCCAGGGCCCCCCGGTAACCTCGCTTCGGCCGTGAGGGAGCCAGGGCCCCCCGGTAACCTAGCTTCGGCCGTTTGGGAGCCAGGGCCCCGGTAACCCTGCTTCGGCCGTTATGGAGCCCCCCCGGTAACCTCGCTTCGGCCGTTATGGAGCCAGGGCCCCCGGTAACCTCGCTTCGGCCGTTATGGAGCCAGGGCCCCCGGTAACCTCGCTTCGGCCGTTATGGAGCCAGGGCCCCCGGTAACCTCGCTTCGGCCGTTATGGAGCCAGGGCCCCCGGTAACCTCGCTTCGGCCGTTATGGAGCCAGGGCCCCCGGTAACCTCGCTTCGGCCGTTATGGAGCCAGGGCCCCCGGTAACCTCGCTTCGGCCGTGAGGGAGCCAGGGCCCCGGTAACCTGCTTGACCGTTAGGGAGCCAGGCCCCCCGGTAACCTCGCTTCGGCCGTTATGGAGCCAGGGCCCCCGGTAACCTCGCTTCGGCCGTGAGGGAGCCAGGGCCCCCAGTAACCTTGCTTCGACCGTGAGGGAGCTATGCTATGAGGGGGCTATGCCAGGGGGCCCTGGCTCCCTCACGGCCGAAGCGAGGTTACCGGGGGGCCCTGGCTCCTTCACAGCCGAAGAGAGGTTACCGGGGGAGGGTCCCCCGGTAACCTCGCAGCGAGCCAGGGCCCCCTGGCATAGTTGGGTACGATAACAGAAAATCTTATGGAAATGGAAATGGAAATGGAAATGGGAAACCTTATCGGTCATAACCGATATTCGTTAACTGGAGACACAAATATGGGCGATAACCGATACCGATATAAATCCACAATTCCGATACAAGCTAGCGATAAGTCCGATAGGCGAAAACGATACTATATTGATATTTCATATAAAAAACATTGATGAATTCAAATTTTCATTATGCGTATTTTAGGAAACTTACGAAACCTGAAAACCACACGTTAACACGTACCTATGGATGGTAATACTAGAAACACCTGAACCGGTGTTGTGTAATTTGGCGTCCCCACCGTCAAAAGCTAGCGCTTTTGCTTACAAACACTATTCTCTCGTGAACGTGCATGCTCAGACCAGCAAGCGTAGACCTGTACAGTCTCACAAACATTTTTAACCGTAATTAAGAGTTACTAGAAGGGTGAATCAGACATACAGTACCACTACCACCATCCCCGTTGTTTCTAGACCGACACTCTGTACGAGTTGTATTTATATATACAGAGTGTCGTTCTACAAACAGCGAGGATGGTGGTACTGTATGTCTGATTCAGCCTTCCAGTAACTCTTAATCTGTTAAAAAGCTTTGTGACACTGTATAGGGCTACACCTACTGGTCTGAACATGCGCAGTTCACGAGAGACCAGTGTTTATAAACAAAAGCGCCAGCTGTTGAAGATGGGACACCAAATAACACAACATCGGGTGCCTTCAATACAATGGCATGCTCACAAATGAATACTGAATATCAAATTTGATGCAGTGGATAATCATTTTTTGAGCAAAGTTAAATGATTTTTCTCTTTGATATATTGATTTTTGAGTCTAACGTAAAAAAAAAAATTTTAGTGTTTTAACGTTGATGACCTAAGTATGAAATCTCCTCACCGAAGATATTTCATACCCCGAAGTTTTTCATACAATACCGGGCACCCGGGCCACGTGTAGGGAGGAGACAACGGTTTTTTTTTCTGAGGCAGAAAAAAGTAGGGATTATCGCTAATTTGGTTACAAACGTAACGAAGATACCGATATATATTTAAATAAGTAGCGAATGGCCGATAATCCGATTTTGTTATCAGCGATAAGGTATCGCGATAACGTATCGTGATAACGCTCAGTTATGCCCCCTGGTAACCTCGCTTCGGCTGTGAGGAATCCAGGGCCCCCCGGTAACCTCGCTTCGGCCGTGAGGAATCCAGGGCCCCCCGGTAACCTCGCTTCGGCCGTGAGAGACCCAGGGCCCCCCGGTAACCTCGCTTCGGCCGTGAGAGTGTCAGGGCCCCCCGGTAACCTCGCTTCGGCCGTGAGGGTGTCAGGGCCCCCCGGTAACCTCGCCTCGGCCGTGAGGGTGTCAGGGCCCCCCGGTAACCTCGCTTCGGCCGTGAGGGTGTCAGGGCCCCCCGTTACCTCGCTTCGGCCGTGAGGGTGTCAGGGCCCCCCGGTAACCTCGCTTCGGCCGTGAGGGTGTCAGGGCCCCCCGGTAACCTCGCTTCGGCCGTGAGAATGTCAGGGCCCCCCGGTAACCTCGCTTCGGCCGTGAGGGTGTCAGGGCCCCCCGGTAACCTCGCTTCGGCCGTGAGAGTGTCAGGGCCCCCCGGTAACCTCGCCTCGGCCGTGAGGGTGTCAGGGCCCCCCGGTAACCTCGCTTCGGCCGTGAGAGTGTCAGGGCCCCCCGGTAACCTCGCTTCGGCCGTGAGGGTGTCAGGGCCCCCCGGTAACCTCGCTTCGGCCGTGAGAGTGTCAGGGCCCCCGGTAACCTCGCCTCGGCCGTGAGAGTGTCAGGGACCCCCGGTAACCTCGCTTCGGCCGTGAGAGTGTCAGGGCCCCCCGGTAACCTCGCTTCGGCCGTGAGAGTGTCAGGGCCCCCCGGTAACCTCGCTTCGGCCGTGAGAGTGTCAGGGTCCCCCGGTAGCCTCGCCTCGGCCGTGAGAGTGTCAGGGCCCCCCGGTAACCTCGCTTCGGCCGTGAGAGTGTCAGGGTCCCCCGGTAACCTCGCTTCGGCAGTGAGGGTGTCAGGGCCCCCCGGTAACCTCGCTTCGGCAGTGAGGGTGTCAGGGCCCCCCGGTAACCTCACCTCGGCCGTGAGAGTGTCAGGGCCCCCCGGTAACCTCGCTTCGGCCGTGAGGGTGTCAGGGCCCCCCGGTAAGCTCACCTCGGCCGTGAGAGTGTCAGGGCCCCCCGGTAACCTCGCTTCGGCAGTGAGGGTGTCAGGGCCCCCCGGTAACCTCGCCTCGGCCGTGAGAGTGTCAGGGCCCCCCGGTAACCTCGCTTCGGCAGTGAGGGTGTCAGGGCCCCCCGGTAACCTCGCTTCGGCCGTGAGAGTGTCAGGGCCCCCCGGTAACCTCGCTTCGGCCGTGAGGGTGTCAGGGCCCACCGGTAACCTCGCTTCGGCCATGAGGGTGTCAGGGCCCCCCGTTAACCTCGCTTCGGCCGTGAGGGTGTCAGGGCCCACCGGTAACCTCGCTTCGGCCGTGGGGGAGCCAGGGCCCCCCGGTAACCTCACCTCGGCCGTGAGGGAGCCAGGGCCCCCCGGTAACCTCGCTTCGGCGGTAAGGGAGCCAGGGCCCCTCGATAACCTCGCTTCGGCCGTGAGGGTGTCAGGGTCCCTCGGTACCTCGTTTCGCCCGTGAGGGAGCCAGGGCCCCCCGGTAACCTCGCTTCGGCCGTGAGGGAGCCAGGGCCCACCGGTAACCTCGCTTCGGCCGTGAGGGAGCCAGGGTCCCCCGGTAACCTCGCATCGGCTGTGAGGGAGCCAGGGCCCCCCGGTAATCTCGCTTCCGCCGTGAGGGAGCCAGGGCCCCCCGGTAATCTCGCTTCCGCCGTGAGGGAGCCAGGGCCCCCCGGTAATCTCGCTTCCGCCGTGAGGGAGCCAGGGCCCCTGGTAATCCTGCTTCCGCCGTGAATGAGCCAGGACCCACTGGTAACCTCGCTTCCGCCGTGAGGGAGCCAGGGCCCCCCGGTAATCTCGCTTCCGCCGTGAGGGAGCCAGGGCCCCCCGGTAATCTCGCTTCCGCCGTGAATGAGCCAGGGCCCACCGGTAACCTCGCTTCGGCCGTTAGGGAGCCAGGGCCCACCGGTAGCCTCGCTTCGGCCGTGAGACTGTCAGGGCCCCCCGGTAATCTCGCTTCCGCCGTGAGGGAGCCAGGGCCCCACGGTAATCTCGCTTCCGCCGTGAGGGAGCCAGGGCCCCCCGGTAATCTCGCTTCCGCCGTGAGGGAGCCAGGGCCCCCCGGTAATCTCGCTTCCGCCGTGAGGGAGCCAGGGCCCCCCGGTAATCTCGCTTCCGCCGTGAGGGAGCCAGGGCCCCCCGGTAATCTCGCTTCCGCCGTGAGGGAGCCAGGGCCCCCCGGTAACCTCGCTTCGGCCGTTAGGGAGCCAGGGCCCACCGGTAGCCTCGCCTCGGCCGTGAGGGAGCCGGGGCCCCCCGGTAACCTCGCATCGGCCGTTAGGGAGCCAGGGCCCACCGGTAACCTCGCTTCGGCTGTTAGGGAGCCAGCGCCCCCCGGTCATCTCGCTTCGGCCGTGAGGGAGCCAGGGCCCACCGGTAACCTCGCTTCGGCTGTTAGGGAGCCAGGGCCCCCCGGTAACCTCGCTTCGGCTGTTAGGGAGCCAGGGCCCACCGGTAACCTCGCTTCGGCCGTTAGGGAGCCAGGGCCCACCGGTAACCTCGCTTCGGCCGTTAGGGAGCCAGGGCCCCCCGGTAACCTCGCTTCGGCCGTGAGACTGTCAGGGCCCCCCGGTAACCTCGCTTCGGCCGTGAGAGTGTCAGGGCCCCCCGATAACCTCGCTTCGGCCGTGAGGGAGCCAGGGCCCCCCGATAACCTCGCTTCGGCCGTGAGGGAGCCAGGGCCCCTCGATAACCTCGCTCCGGCCGTGAGGGAGCCAGGGCCCCTCGATAACCTCGCTTCGGCCGTGAGGGAGCCAGGGCCCCCCGATAACCTCGCTTCGGCCGTAAGGGAGCCAGGGCCCCTCGATAACCTCGCTCCGGCCGTGAGAGTGTCAGGGCCCTTCGGTAACCTCGCTTCGACCGTGAGGGAGCCAGGGCACCCCGATAACCTCGCTTCGGCCGTGAGGGTGTCAGGGCCCCCCGATAACCTCACTTCGGCCATGAGAGTGTCAGGGCCCCCCTATAACCTCGCTTCGGCCGTGAGGGTGTCAGGGTCCCCCCGGTAACCTTGATTCGGCCGTGAGAGTGTCAGGGCCCCCGATAACCTCGCTTCGGCCGTGAGGGTGTCAGGGGCCCCCCCGTTAACCTCGCTTCGGCCGTGAGGGGGTCAGGACCCCCCTAGTAACCTCGCTTCGGCCGTGAGGGGGTCAGGACCCCCCCGGTAACCTCGCTTCGGCCGTGAGGGGACCGAGCCCCCGGTAACCTCGCTTCGGCCGTGAGGGGACCGAGCCCCCCGGTAACCTCGCTTCGGCCGTGAGGGGGTCAGGACCCCCCTAGTAACCTCGCTTCGTCCGTGAGGGGGTCAGGACCCCCCCGGTAACCTCGCTTCGGCCGTGAGGGTGTCAGGGCCCCCCGGTAACCTCGCTTCGGCCGTGAGGGTGTCAGGGCCCCCCCGGTAACCTCGCTTCGGCCGTGAGGGTGTCAGGGCCCCCTCGGTAACCTCGCTTCGGCCGTGAGGGTGTCAGGGCCCCCCCGGCAACCTTGCTTCGGCCGTGAGGGTGTCAGGGCCCCCCCGATAACCTCGCTTCGGCCGTGTGGGAGCTTACTTCGTCCGTGAGGGAGCCAGGGCCTCCTGGTAACCTTGCTTTGGCCGTTAGGGAGACTGGCTCCCCCGGTAACCTCGTTTCAGCCGCGAAGGGACCAAGGCTTCCCTCTCGACCCCCGGCCCCGGCAGGAAAACTGTCAGAATTCAAGAAATATTTAGATTAATATGAAGTTAAATAATATTGTGTCGGTGCCGACAAACCGACTTCATTGGTTCTAGGATGGATCACCGAGTGAACACATCGGGTAAACACACACACACGCACACACACACACACACACACACACACACACACACACACACACACACACACACACACACACACACACACACACACACACACACACACACACACACACACACACACACACACACACACACACACAGAGAGAGAGAGAGAGAGAGAGAGAGAGAGAGAGAGAGAGAGAGAGAGAGAGAGAGAGAGAGAGAGAGAGAGAGAGAGAAGGGGGGGAAGGGCAATATATAGACGGATGGAGGGAAAAAAACAAAAGAAAGAAATTAAAAACGAAATAATGAGAGAGAAAATATTAGAAAAAAGATAGGAAGACAGAGATTATTAGTGAGAAACAACATTCAGAGCTGTTGCAAGGTGTTGGTAGGGATGGTCCATTAGAGAAAGTGGAAGAGTTCGAATGTAGATTGTACAAGACACCATGGCCTACTTCGGGAGTGAACATTAGAACATAAGAACGTAAGGAGTCTGCAATAGCCCGGTTGGCCTATACAAGACAGCTCCTGTAAGCTTAATCCCACCTAATCTCACTATTCATGAATTCATCCAACCTCTTCTTGAATGTACTTATGGTAATGGCCCCCACAACATGACTGACAGACAGGGCCTGACATGACTTGTTCCAAAAAAGTAAAAAGGCAATTGAAATGTTGCCACCAACGAGTGACACACTGGAGTTGCATCTCTCACGTGTTAACCACCAAGCCAAAGTGTGGCTGCAGGCAAACAAATCTGACGTTTTTATCCCAAGCCCTCAGGACACAGGGTTGGCAGGTAATGGGTGATCGGTTAGGAGTGGTGTGGCTACGGAAGCCCTCGGTTTCAGGCAGCTATTTGGAGACGATTACGTGTGGGTGCAAAACCAAGTGCCGCACACAAGCTTATGTTTGTCATTGGATGGGGCATATACCTGCATGGGGTTGTGACACAGACGGATGCCTTATCATCTTAGACGGTAGACAATAATGATGTGGTTGAATCTTAAGAATTTCAAAAGCAACACTTTTAAGGCAACCATGTCAGAGATTATGGAACACTGAAATTTATATTCAACCATGCAATGACAATGACAATAAGTGCCACGTTCATGAAGAAACTGATTAATTTCCGGAAAGAAGTGATGTTCATTAAGTTGTTCTCTACTTTGTGTATAATGTGATCCATAAGGGAGCAACATGTGTTTGAAATCCTAATTGCCTTCACAGTTATCTACCATTTTGTGACTTAAAAACCTTGTGCCATCTTTTCTCTAACGTTTTTTGCCAATTCGTACATATGTTGAAAGTATGATGATAAAATACGAATATAGAAAAATTACCTCATTTGACTTTTTCACCTTCAAAATGTCATGCCATTTTGGCAACCGTGTGTTTCTAAAAGCATAAACCTTAATGATACTGTTTAGCATGGTTGCCAGCTTTGAACCTAAAATGACATCAAATGTTACTTTGAGGGTCTTGGCCTGACGACTATTAAGTGTAAATAAATACATTCAGACTGCACCAAAGTTTTCTTCGCCATCTTTGTAGAGCGATAATGGAATAAACTCCCACCTTCAGTGGTCCACTGCAGTACGATTAATTCATTTAAAACGAGCTCGACCGACATTTTCTTCAACTTGATATTCAGTAAAATCGAAATGCAAAGTGTTGGAGGCATTACACATCGAATTTGAGAGGTTTAAGGACAGACCACCTCGTCTGGACCATAGGGTCTGTGTAGTCTGAATATATATGTAATTCTCTCTCTCTCTCTCTCTCTCTCTCTCTCTCTCTCCACTCACCTCACCTCCCTTCCTACTCCTACTCTCGCTCACCTTACCTCCTTACCTAATCCCCTTCACTCTGTGTTTTTATCTCTTTCATTTCAGGCAATCATTAATTACTTTCAGCTGAAATGGCGCCTAAGAAGTGCAGTACTTGTAACGGTAGCTTCCCAGCTCACTTTTTTACAGGGCGTTCTGTTGTCTGTCGACTGTGTCTCACCAGGCAGCATCTCAAGACAAGACTGCAGGAGCAAGAAGAGAAGATGGAAGCAGGTCAGAATAAAATAATAAAGCTTTCTCGCACCGTTGCCTCCTTGCAGGAATTCATCCAGGCTAACGTTGCCGTGGTGCCAAACCCTTCTCCCACCGCCCCCTTGCCCTCAGCGGTACCGCCGACACCAGCGGACAACACCACGCAGCGGGAGGGTAGTAGTGGCACCGCCCATGATGGCTTCACCGTCGTGAATGGAGGAGCCAAACCAGCCAGACAAGCAATTTATCCTGTTCATTGCTTCAACAGGTTTGCCATTCTGGAGGAGGAGGACGAGCAGGAGAGCACCTTCCTGGTGGGTGACTCCATGATTCGCCAGCAGGTCGTTGAATTCTGCGGCAGAGTTCCTCATCGAAGACGGAATTATTGCTATCCTGGTGCTGGGATCGACGATATAACTGCTGCTCTTGAGGAGATCTCCCCCCAGGCTACTAATGATTCACTGTTTGTTATTCACACAGGTACGAACGACGTCACCACGATCCGGTCTGAGGAACTCCTGGACAAGTACCGTAGGCTCATCCAGCAGTATAAGTCTAAATCCCCTAACATTTTGATTTCAGGAGTTCTACCACGGACGTGGGCGGAGAGCGACTTCTTCAGTAAGGCCTTCAGCCTAAACAACCGTTTACAGACTCTTTGCAGATAGCTTGACGTGGAGTTCTTCAACGCCTGTGCCAATTTCTACGGACAAAGTGAGCTCTTCCACAGGGACGGAATACACCTGTCTCCCATCGGGGCAGCCAGATTCGGAAGGCTCCTCAACGACGCAGTACGTGACACCCGATCAAAAAACGACCCTCAGCCAAGTCCCTCCACCCCGCCCGTGTAAATAGACGCCATGCATCGCAACAAACCCGTAACCGTGATCCCGCAAGTACCACCACCTCTATTACCAAGCCTCTAGATAACTTAAAAATCCTTAGTTTCAATGCGCGTAGCCTAAAAAACAAATTTGATGAACTGAGATGTCTTGCTCTAACAGAAAATGTTGATATAATTGCTATAACCGAAACATTTATCGACACCACAAATATTGATTTAAGTTCCGAATACAACATAGATGGCTACAGACTCTTCAACAAAGATCGTGTAAACCGTAGAGGCGGTGGCGTCGCCCTTTTTGTCAAAAGCTATTTGCAACCCACTGACAAAACACCAAGAGACAGTAACGTTGAACATTTGTGCGTGCGAGTAAACATTGCAAAAGTCAATTTAAATATATCTGTCACCTACAGGCCTCCCGGGCAATCATTCGATGACGACCTTGAAATGTACAGCGTTTTAAGGCAGTCACTTAATAACAACGACTCACTGATATTAGGAGACTTTAACCTCCCCCATATCGACTGGGCGACACTGTCAGGTACAGACGGCGAGTCACATAGAATGATCGAATTTCTAGAAGAAATTATCTAAGCCAAATGGTTTATGAACCAACTCGATAAAATAACATACTCGACCTTGTTATAACGACCCAAGATAACCTAGTCAGTTATGCCACGGTAGGAGAACACCTCGGTTCTTGCCATCATAAATTAGTGCGCGTCGACATAAGAGTTCAAACATCAGTGACTAAAAATAAAGTAAAGGGGCCCAATTTCAAAAGAGCTAACTTCGTAGAAATCCGACAAAAACTAACAGAAATACAACTATCAGATGACGGCAATGTAGAGGAAGCCTGGCTAAGCTTTAAAAATCACTTACTCACTCAGTAGAACACATTCGTCCCCTTGTGCGAGAAGCGAAATAACACTAATAAAAGCCCACCTTGGTTTAATAGCGAAATTAAATACTCAATCAAGGAGAGAAAATTGTCTTACAGGTTAAAGAAAGAACAAAGCACGCCCGAAAACATTAGACTTTATAATGATGCCAGGCGACGAGTAAAAAATTAGTATGTCAGGCAAAGCGTAGATATGAAGAAAATATTGCAGCCAACTGTAAAAATAATCGGAAATCTTTCTTCAGTTTCATAAACAACAGAAAAGCGATCAGAAGTGGAATTGGACCTTTAACAAACAGCGACGGTGCACTAGTGAATGACAGCCAACACATTGCAAACCTCTTAAACAATTACTTTTCCTCGGTGTTTAATACTAACAGTCTTCCTCCCACTACCACCAACACCAGTACTAATGTAAATCTAATGTAAATTGTGAGTTACCTTGAAAGCCACTCATTAATTGGGGACTCACAACATGGCTTCCGAAACAAAAGATCCTGCCTATCAAACCTATTAACCTCTTATAACGACCTCTTCACTGTTTATGACGTAACCAAATCACTGGACGTAGTCTATCTTGATTTCCAGAAAGCGTTTGATAAAGTCCCACATCATAAATTACTTTACAAATTAAAGCAAATAGGTATTGACGGTCAAGTAAACCAATGGATCGCGAATTGTTTGAGTAACAGACAACAAAGAGTGGTGATTGACGGATTTAACTCAGAGTGGGCGCCGGTCACTAGTGGCGTCCCTCAGGGCTCGGTTCTTGGCCCAGTGCTCTTCATTTTTTACATCAACGACGTGGATGTTGGACTCAATAATCGCATTAGTAAATTTGCAGACGACACAAAGATTGGTATCTCGATTCTCACTGACGAAGACAGGCAAAGCCTCCAAGAGGATTTGCACAAAATTTCAGCTTGGTCGGATAGATGGGAGATGCCCTTTAACGTAGACAAGTGCCAGGTCCTTCAAGTTGGAACAAGAAATAAGAAGTTCGAATACGAAATGGGCGGCGTTAAACTCACAAGCGTTCAATGCGTTAAGGACCTGGGGGTCAAAATCGCGTCAAACCTCAAATTCTCACATCAATGCATCGATGCAGCAAATAAAGCGAACAGAATGTTGGGCTTCATTAAAAGAAACTTTTTATTCAAGAATAAAGATGTAATACTTCCGCTCTACAATAGTTTAGTCAGACCCCACTTGGAATATGCGGTACAGTTTTGGTCTCCTCACCATGCAAAGGACATTGCTAAATTAGAAGGTGTTCAGCGTCGGGCAACAAAAATGATCCCTTCCCCACGCAACAAATCCTACGAAGAAAGGCTTTCCACCCTTAACATGTTCTCTCTTGAAAAACGTCGCCTCCGAGGAAAACTGATCGAATGTTTTAAAATACTTAATGGTTTCACGAATGTAGACAGAACAAAATTGTTTATGATCGATGAACTTTGCGAACGAGGAACAATGGCATAAAACTCAAATGTAGACAAGTAAATTCAGACTGCACCAAATTTTTCTTCACCAACGTTGTAGTGCGAGAATGGAATAAGCTCCCACTGTCAGTGGTCCAGTGTAACACGATTGACTCCTTTAAAAACAAGCTCGACCGTCACTTCCTTGAACTTAATATTAACTAAAGTAGAAAAGCAACGTTTTGGAGCCATCTGATTAGTGTAGATTCACTTAGGGTTAAGGAGAGACCACCTAGTCTGGACCATGGGGTCTGTGTGGTCTGATTTTCTATATAAGTCTATGTAATTCTCTCTCACTAGTGGCGTCCCTCAGGGCTCGGTTCTTGGCCCAGTGCTCTTCATTATTTACATCAACGACGTGGATGTTGGACTCAATAATCGCATTAGTAAATTTGCAGACGACACAAAGATTGGTAACTCGGTTCTCACTGACGAAGACAGGCAAAGCCTCCAAGAGGATTTGCACAAAATTTCAGCTTGGTCGGATAGATGGGAGATGCCCTTTAACGTAGACAAGTGCCAGGTCCTTCAAGTTGGAACGAGGAATAAGAAGTTTGATTACGAAATGCGCGGCGTTAATCTCAAAAGCGTTCAATGCGTCAAGGACTTGGGGGTCAAAATAGCGTCAAACCTCAAATTCTCACAGCAATGCATCGATGCAGCAAATAAAGCGAACAGAATGTTGGGCTTCATTAAAAGAAACTTTTTATTTAAGAATAAAGATGTAATACTCCCGCTCTACAACAGTTTAGTCAGACCCCACTTGGAATATGCGGTACAGTTTTGGTCTCCCCACCATGCAAAGGATATTGCTAAATTAGAAGGTGTTCAGCGTCGGGCAACGAAAATTATCCCTTCCTTGCGCAACAAATCCTACGAAGAAAGGAAAATTGATCGAATGTTTTAAAATACTTAATGGTTTCACGAATGTAGACAGATCAACATTGTTTATGATCGATGACACTTTGCGCACGAGGAACAATGGCGTAAAACTCAGATGTAGACAAGTAAATTCAGACTGCACCAAATTTTTCTTCACCAACGTTGTAGTGCGTGAATGGAATAAGCTCCCATCATCAGTGGTCCAGTGTAACACGATTGACTCCTTCAAAAATAAGCTCGACCGTCACTTCCTTCAACTTAATATCAACTAGAGTAGAAATGCAACGTTTTGGAGTCTCCTGATTAATGTAAAATCACTTAGGTTTAAGGACAGACCACCAAGTCTGGACCATGGGGTCTGTGTGGTCTGATTTTCTATAAATCTCTCTCTCTCTCTCTCTCTCTCTCTCTCTCTCTCTCTCTCTCTCTCTCTCTCTCTCTCTCTCTCTCTCTCTCTCTCTCTCTCTCTCTCTCTCTCTCTCTCTCTCTCTCTCTCTCTCTCTCTCTCTCTCTCTCTCTCTCTCTCTCTCTCTCTCTGGATCTATCTATTTATCTATATCTTCGCCTATCTATCTATCAACATATCTGTCCATCTATCTATCCATCTATCTATATATCTTACCTGTAACCACTTTCACTCACCTGTATCCACTTTCACTCTTACCTGTAACCTGTATCCTGCAATAGCCGTCATTTTACCTGTGGACTTGATTACATGAGTGCTCTTGAGTCATCTCTCCCAGAGAGTTAAGTCTTGTTTGAACCTTTTTTGTGTGTGATTCTAATCTTGGGAGCATACACCGTGAGGTGGACGTGAACTCAGTGTGTGTGGAGGGGGAGGGGAGGTGTGTGTGTGTGTGTGTGTGTGTGTGTGTGTGTGTGTGTGTGTGTGTGTGTGTGTCTACGTGCAGTCTGCTTCACATAGCTACACACTGGAGGGGCTTTTGAAATTAACTCATTATTCACACTAAATATGCAAATAACTTGAGGCCGAGGAGGGAATGGAAGGACTCGAGTACGCCTAACCACTTGGCTTCCCTCCGACTCGCGGCCCCTTGGGTGGTGGCGAGGGAGTCCCCTTATTTACCTCGAGTCAGAGGTGAATAAGGGATCAGGTAATAAGTGAATGCATGATGTCTGATATTCGTTGGGTACAGGAATGTCTCAATGGTGTGGGAATAGTTAAGGTAAAGCGTGTGTCTTAAGATTTATTTATTTCGTGGGTTTTGTTTTACAGTAAAGGAAGGAGCTCAAGGGCAAAAACAAATGCATGTGAATGTATATTGTCTGGTGTGCGCTGGGTGCAAGAATGTTTCAGTGGTGTGGGAATAGTTAAAGTAAAGCTTGTGTCTTAAGATTGGTTTATTTTGTGGTTTGTTTGTTTTCTTTTGTTTTCACCATAAAGGAAGCAGGTCACGGGCAAAAATAAATAAAAAGAAATGTATGATATCTGATGTTCGTTGGATGCAGGAATGCTTCAGTGGTGAGGAATACTTATAGCAAAGCGTATGTCTTAAGATTGATTTATTTCGTGGGTTTACTATTTTTACCGAAAAGAAAGCAGCTCAAGGTCAAAACTAGATAAAAACAAATACGCCCTCTAGCACTGGGCCCATAAGAGAAAGTTGAGTGACCAAAAGAGAGGTCAATATCGGATGGGGAGGTGTCTTCAATAAGGTAATAATTATAAGATTTGTTGACTGACTTATTATTTGGCAGGTTGACTGATTGGTAGAGTAAGTGATTGAGTGCTTTGGCAAACATAAAATCATTGCCTATTTCGTGTCTATTAGCAATGCCGCTGATTGTTTCTATATAATTACATAACAAAGATCATTATCCTTTTTTTCCCTTCAATCTCACCTGCCAACCGTCATCTCGTGGAAAACTAAAGGTCAAACATAAAATCATTGCCTATCTCGTGTCTATTAGCAATGTCGCTGATTGTTTCTATATAATTACATAACAAAGATCAATATCCTTTTTTTCCCTTCAATCTCACCTGCCAACCGTCATCTCGAGAAAAACTAGAAATGAAACATAAAATCATTGCCTATTTCGTGTCTATTAGCAATGCCGCTGAATGTTTCTTTATAATTACATAACAAAGATCATTATCCTTTTTTTCTCTTCAATTTCAACTGCCAACCGTCATCTCGAGGAAAACTAAAGGTCAAACATAAAATCATTGCCTATTTCGTGTCTATTAGCAATGCCGCTGAATGTTTCTTTATAATTACATAACAAAGATCATTATCCTTTTTTTCTCTTCAATTTCAACTGCCAACCGTCATCTCGAAAAAAACTAAAGGTCTCCCCATCAAGGTAATTTTGCCCTAATTGGAAATCCCTGCTCTCTAACCTTCCGTCCTGCGTGTCTGGCCGTCCTCGCCCCATCAATCTTCCCTTCGTCCTTCCAATTACTCATTCGTCAACCCTTCCACCTCTTCCTCTGTTTGTTTTCTCCTTCCCATCACCATACACTTCTCTCCTTTCCTTCTTTCATTCCTCATCCATCCTTTACCCTTTATTTTGCTATCTCCAACTCCCCTCCTCAGTCCTTCCCTCACCTATCCATCTCTCCATTCTTCCCTTCGTCCTTCCACCTCTTCCTCTGTTTGTTTTCTCCTTCCCATCACCATACACTTCTCTCCTTTCCTTTCATTCCTCGTCCATCCTTTACCCTTTATTCTGCTATCTCTAACTCCCCTCCTCAGTCCTTCCCTCATCTATCCATCTCTCCATTCTTCCCTTCGTCCTTACACCTCTTCTTCTGTTTGTTTTCTCCTTTCTTCCACCGAACCTCTCTCTTTTACTTCTTTCATTCCGTCCACCACTTCCATCTCCCTTCTTGCACCTCTTCCTCTGTTTGCTTTCTCCCGCCTTCCACCGTGCGTCTCTCCTCTCCTTCTTTACCACCTTTCCTACCCTCTCCACTTCCATCACCCTTTCCTTTTTTTTCAATCTCCGACTCCCCTCCTCAGTCCTTCCACTATCTATCTGTCTATCTATTCTTCCCTTCACCCTTCCAATTTTTCAGCCCGGTATGCGGGCGAAGTGTTTTCACCTCAGGGAACTAGACGCCCCTGCCGTGCATAGTCTCAGGTCACCCTTGTCCCCTGGACAAGGTGTAATACCTGATCTGTCTCCCGTGCCAGGGTCATGGTGAAGCCTCTGGGCAGCAGCAGTGGTGGATTGGACTGCAGGCAGAGGATCTCTTTATGAGACAATGGCTGGAGTTCTAGGGTCCTGGTTGGCTGGACCGTGCCTAATTATTTAGGCCTGTGGTGTAGAGGAGTGTGGCGACTTCTACACTAAAAAGCCTCCCTGGGAACCAGTTGTCGGTGTGAGCTCCCCGTCACTCCCCTCTAACGACGGAACTCCCATCCCTATTCTGCAAAGCAGCTGGTTCTTGTTCTTTTCTCCTGAAAGAGATGTCTTCCGCGGGCCTTTTGAGGTTGTACCTTCTGGCTTCTAGGTGGAGTTTCTGAGGGGTTTTCTTATACTCAAGGAATATGTCAGCTTTTTGGTCTCTCAGGAAGGGCGTCTAATACTCTCTAGAGTTGGTGGAGAACACCTGGTGACAGGTGCCACTGGCCAGGCCTCACAAGGGTCGCGGAGTTGTGTTAGACGATTCGGAAAGTGAGAACGAATTGCTGGTTCCTCTCCTCCCTTGCCTGCTCTGCTCTGGGTGACTACGCCGGCCACGTTCTATGGGACAAAACTTCGAGGACAATAACTGAAAAGCGCCGGGTTATGAAAGTCCCTCTCGTGACCGAGGCTCAGGATAAGCGATTGGTCTTTGTGGCGTTTTCAAGACCTGTGGGAGCGGACTCCCAGTGTTGGAGGCATCTAACACAGCTGTATCTAATTCCCATGCACATTCTTTATCCAATTCAATATATGGTCACACTTTGAATTATTTCGAGAGCGCTTTTTGATATTTGCCCAAATTGTGAACCCGCTTAAATTTCTAACTCAGAAAGTGTGACGTCTGTTCCGGACGTTTTGCGGCTCAGTACTTCCAGCTGAGTAGAACTTGTCGCCTCTGTATCCAAATATTAAGACTTAAGCAGGCTGTGACCGAATGGAGAAACAAACACCATGATCTTGAAAAGAAGTTTGAAGCCCCTCAGGAATTTGTTGCTAACAATGTGGCAGTGATTCCACCATTTATGGTGGAGAGGCCCTCCACCGAGACTGACCCCTCTAAATGACCCCCCTGATTCACGGGAGGACGCGTTACCTGCCTCATAGGCTAACCCCCAGTCAGCCTCACAGGCTAACCCCCAGCCTGACTCACAGGAAAACTCCCAGCCTGCCTCATAGGCAAACTCCCAGCCTGCCTCACAGGCTAACTCCCAGCCTGCCTCACAGGCCAACTCCCAGCCTGCCCCACATAATGCTTCTCTTCCTGCTTCACAGGATGACGGTTCCAACCTGTAAGGAATGGAGCCAAACCGAAGCAGGCAACCAAGCATTTACTGACCCCCACTACCTTCACTAGGTTCCAGGTGCTGACAAACGCCATGGAGGATGAGTTTGAGACTCGCCTAGTTGGGAACTCCATGGTGCGTGGCCAGCTGGTTGAGTTCTGTGGTCGTTCATCAAATGGCAGCAGAAAATGTTACTGTTATCCAGGTGCCAGACTGGACGACATCACCGCAGCGTGCGATGATGTCACGAGTAATGCCGACCGAAACACCTTCTTTGTCATTCATGCGGTCACAAATGACATAAGGACAACCCGTTCTGAGGAACTGCTCTCTGAGCGGCAACAGAAAGTAGTTCTAAACGGTGTTTCATCTAACTGGCTCAATGTCAGAAGCGGCGTACGTCAAGGATCTATGCTTGGCCCCATGCTCTTTTTTAATTTATGTTAATGATATCGATGATGGGCTCACTTGTAAAATATCAAGATTTGCGCATGACACAAAAATTGCTAGTAAGGTAACTACGACACTCCACGAAGAAGCATTACAATCAGATCTAGATCGACTTGCACGTTGGGCCAATCAATGGGAAATGAAATTTAACGTTGACAAATGTAAAATGTTACACATCGGAAACAATAACAATCGCGTTCAGTACGTAGTGAATGGCCAACAACTTTCTGCAGTAAGTAAAAAAAAGGATCTTGGAATCACTATATTTAGCGATTTAAAGCCCAGTCAGCATTGTTCAGAGGTAGTTAAAACCGCAAACAAATTGGTTGGCTTCATCGGACGAGTCTAATAATAAATCGGAAAAAGTAATATTAAAACTGTATAATTCGCATATAAACAATACTCCGGCTACACTAAACGTGCGGTTGTGGGCGGAGTAAGCGTACGGGATCCCTTGTACAGCAAAGCCGCGTGTCTCCCAGCCCGCGATGTAGAAATGTTCTAATTTAAGTAAAACCATGGCAAATATGATCAGCAAATATGCATACACATTTAATCTTAGTATCATAACGTATGGAAGAACAGTTAACTTATTATGGATTAGATATTTGTAAGCATTCAAAGAAACGTGGCATACATATTTTACAGTATTTCTAAAAAAAATGCTATACTTATTATTGAGTTTCCGTTACCTTTTGGGATGGGTAAGGGGTCTCACAATTATATTTAGATTATATCGTGAAAGAATGTACATTAAAATAAGCTGACATAAGTATGAAAAAAAAACATTGAAATCCTCGCGGCGGTAAGGCTCCCGGCCAACACCCAGACACTCCCGGCCAACACCCAGACACTCCCGGCCAACACCCAGACACTCCCGGCAAACACCCAGACACTCCCGGCCAACACCCAGACACGCCCGCCATCCACACAGGTGGAAAGGTCAGGTGACTCCACTCAGGTCAGTCGGCGTCCTTGACCAGACACGATCGATATGGCTCCACCAACACTCTCCCAGCATCTACATAGCCAAACAAAAGAAGTTATCTTCAATGTCCGCCAGTATTTTGAACAGGAGAAGCAGAATGGAAGCACTTTTGAAGCCCTGTCAAAGGTTACTCGTCGCACAGCTGCAGCAACTCATGAGAGAGAGAGAGAGAGAGAGAGAGAGAGAGAGAGAGAGAGAGAGAGAAAAGGAACACAAAGGGAGAACAAACAACAGCAGACCTGCTGGTCCTTATGAGGCTGTTTGTGACAAGCTACACTAACTATCTAATCCAAGGTGGAAGATGAAGGACAGCAAAGGCGAAGGCTCCTCTCCACCCCCCATCCCTCCAGCCAAAGCTGGCAGGAAAGGAAAAAGAACCATGCAGCATGGAAAAACTGCATGGAAATTATGTAGGAAAGAGGAAAGAACTACCATTACTGCTACCACTAACCGGGCGATAAAAGCGGACAAGGACACCAGTATTCGAAAGAACTTAACGTTATTACGACAATGAGTAATATCTTAGTTGCTGGTTGGATTCAAAATACATGTCTAATCTATTCTTGAAGGCCGTATCTGTTGTACTATCAACGACATCACTGGGTAGAGTTCCAAACATTAACAACTCGATTGAAGAAGAAGTGTTTAGCTTCGTGCGATGAGAATCTTTTACCACTTATCTTCAAATTGTGATTTCTTCTTGTTCTATTTGATCGATCAATTGTAAAGTAATCTTCCGCATTAATATCACTGAATCCTTTAAACATTTTAAACAGTTCTATTAGATCGCCTCGCATTCTTCGTTTTGATAGGCTGAATAAATTTACTTCTTTAAGCCTTTGTTCATATGATAAATTTCTCAACCTAGGAATCATCTTTGTTACTCTTCATTGAACCCGTTCCAACTTTTTTGTCTTTTCTGTAATAGGGAGACCAAGACTGTAAACAGTACTCTAGACGGGGTCGAACCAACAAATTATACAGTTTTAATATTACTTTTTCCGATTTATTATTAAAGACTCGTCCGATGAAGGCAACCAATTTGTTTGCAGTTTTAACTACCTCTGAACAATGCTGACCGGGCTTTAAATCGCTTGATATAGTGATTCCAAGATCCTTTTATTTACTTACTGCAGAAAGTTGTTGGCCATTCATTACGTACCGAACGCGATTGTTATTTTTCCCGATGTGCAACACTTTACATTTGTCAACGTTAAATTTCATTTGCCATTGATTGGCCCAACGTGCAAGTCGATCTAGATCTGATTGTAAAGCTTCTTCGTCGAGTGTCGCAGTTACTTTACTAGCAATTTTTGTGTCATCAGCAAATTTTGATACTTTGCAAGTGAGCCCATCATCGATATCATTAACATAAATTAAGAAGAGCATGGGGCCAAGCACTGATCCTTGAGGTTCGCCGCTTCTGACATCGAGCCAGTTAGATGTAACACCGTTTAGAACTACTCTCTGTTTCCTCTCAGAGAGCCAGTCCACAAGCTAATTGTGAATGTTACCCGAGATATCGTACGCTAATAGTTTGCTGAGCAATCGTTGGTGGGGGACCTTATCAAATGCCTTTTGAAAATCCAGATATATGATATCTACTGATCTGCTTTCATCGAACACCTCAAAAATATAATGAAAAAAATCAAGTAAGTTAGTTAAACACGAACGTTTACTACGGAAGCCATGTTGCGAATTATTTATTATATTATTTTCTTCGAAGAATTTCACCATATTGTCGCGAATGATAGTCTCCATTAACTTACAAACAATCGATGTCAGGCTAATTGGTCGATAGTTTCCTGGATGAGACTTGTCCCCCTTTATGAAAATTGGTGTGACATTTGCTAGTTTCCAATCCGACGGAACTTTTCCAGCTGTTAAAGATTTATTGAATATGATGGAGAGCGGTTTACAAATTTGATGTTTGATTTCTTTTAAGACCCTAGGGGAAATTTTGTCTGGACCAGGAGCTTTGCTTACTTTAATCTTTTCAATTGTGCGTAAAATGTCACTTTCTACGATGAGCACGCCACTTAACATCTTTTCGGTCCATCTAACCTCCGGCGGTTGAGATGATAAACAATCTTCGTCGGTAAATACGGATGCGAAAAAGTTATTTAGGATTGTAGCCATTTCATTTTCATCGTTCGTGTGGTTACCATTATCATTAGCAAGCGGTCCGATACCACAAGTGAGTGACTTTTTATTATTTACATAGCTAAAAAATTCTTTAGGATTAGATTTACTCGTTTCCGCTATATATTCTTCAAGATTTTTCTTGCTTCGTTTTATTAATTTCTTGGTTTCGCGGCGAAGAAAGGAATGTGCAAGGGAGGAATTAAGAAAGAGAAAGAGAGAGAGAGAGAGAAGTAGGAAGAAAGGAATGTGCGAGGGAGGAATTGACAGAGAGAAGGAATGCGCGAGGAGGAATTAGAGAGAGAGAGAGAGAGAGAGAGAGAGAGAGAGAACCAAGGGGGGGTTTAAACGTGGCAACGCTATACTGCCGCTTACTCCCTAGAGGCCTACGTCACAGCCGCACGTTTGGGCTAGCCAGAGTATAGAGTACTGTGTACCGTTTTGGTCTCCCTATTACAGAAAAGACGTAGAAAAGTTAGAACGGGTTCAACGGAGAATAACAAAAATGATTCCAAGATTGAGAAATTTATCTTATGAACAAAGGCTTAAAGAAGTAAATTTATTCAGCCTATCAAAACGAAGAATGCGAGGCGATCTAATAGAAGTGTTTAAATGTTTAAAGGAGTCAGTGATATTAATGCGGAAGATTACTTTACAATTGATCGATCAAATAGAACAAGGAAAAATAACAGTTTCAAGATAAGTGGTAAAAGATTCTCGTCGCACGAAGCCAAATACTTCTTCTTCAATCGAGTCATTAATGTTTGGAATTCTCTACCCTGTGATGTCGTTGATAGTACAACAGTTACGGCCTTCAAGAATAGACTAGACAAGTATTTTTAATCAATCAGCAACTAAGATATTACTCATTGTCGTAATAACGTTAAGTTCTTTCGAATACTGGTATCCTTGTCCGTTTTAATCGCCCGGTTAGTGGTAGCATTTATGGTAGTTCTTTCCTCTTTCCTACATAATTTCCATGCAGTTTTTCCATGCTGCATGGTTCTTTTTCCTTTCCTGCCAGCTTTGGCTGGAGGGATGGGGGGGTGGGGAGGAGCCTTCGCCTTTGCTATCCTTCATCTTCCACCTCTGATTAGATAGTTAGTGTAGCTTGTCACAAACAGCCTCGTAAGGACCATCAGGTCTGCTGTTGTTTTTTCTTCCTTTGTGTTCCTTTGTGTTTGTTTTCTCCTTTCTTCCAGAGTGCCTCTCTCCTTCCCTTCTTTCATTCCATCTATCAATTCCATAACAGTTGTTTTTTTCATTTCCCATCTCCTCTCCTCGGTCCTTCCCCTAACTATTCATCTACCCATTCTCGTTCTCCCTACCATTTCCTCTTCCGTCCCTTATTCACCCTTTCCTCCCTTTTCCACCCCTTCTTTATCTTTTCCATCCTCCTCCATCTCATTATCCAGTCACTCCACTTTTCCTTCTTCCTTTCTTTATACTTCAGCTGTTTCCATCCCTTTCTTTCCCTTATCCTCTCTTCTTTTGTTTCGTTTTCCTGTTTTCAATCTCTCTTCCAATCATCTCTCCCTTCCCTTATCCCATTACCTTCCTTCCTCCCTTTCGATCCCCCCTCCCTCAATCCCTATTCCTCCTTCCCTCCCTCTTTCCAGTATCTCTACTGTTTTCTCTTATCATCCACTCCTCTCCTTTCCTCATCCCTCTATCCTCCCTCCCTCCCTTTCAGTCTCTCCTCCCCATTCTCTTCCCCCATCCCATCACTCCCTCTCAATCCGTTCCCCCTTCTCTCTCTCCTTCCAATCCTTCCACTGTCTTCACGTTCATTCAGTCATTCTATATTTTTTCTTCATCCTTCAATCCTCCTCTCTCAATCCCTTTCAGTCCCTCTCTCTCTCAGTCCCTCCCCCATTCCATCCCTCTTCCCCATCACCCACCCCTCTTGCAATCCCTCTCTCTCAATCCCTTTCCCCCATCCCATCCCTCCCCCTCAGTCTCCCCAATTCCATACCCCTCTTTCTATCCCTTTCAATCCCTTTCTCTCAATCCCTTTCCCCATCCCAACCTTCCCCCCCTCCCCCATCACTTTTTCAACACCTTTCAATCCCTCTCTCTCTCAATCCATTTCCCCATCACAATCCTCCCCCCTCCCCATTACTCTCTCAAATCCTCTCAATCCCTTTCTCTCAATGCGTTTCCCCATCCCATTTCTCCTCCCTCCCCATCCCTCTATCAATACCTTTCAATCATTATTCCTTACTCACTTCTACATTCCATCCCTCCTCCCTCCCACACCCCTCTTTCTATCCCTTTCCCCTAGCCCTCTCTCAATCCCTTTCAATCACTTTCCCTCATCCCTCTCTCAACTTCTTTCAATCCCTTTACCCCATCCTTCTCTCAGTCCCTTTCAATCCCTTTACCCCATCCTTCTCTCAGTCCCTTTCAATCCCTTTACCCCATCCTTCTCTCAGTCCCTTTCAATCCCTTTACCCCATCCTTCTCTCAGTCCCTTTCAATCCCTCTCTCTCAATTCCTTTTCCCCTTCCCATTTCTCCCCCCTCAATCCCTCC